>NW_028323027.1:432500-435000 GCF_047325235.1 Durio zibethinus | reverse complement strand
GTGCGGGCGGTTGCCTCGACCACCATCGGCACACGCTGGGCCCTGGTGCGGCAGGTTGCCTCGAGCACCATCGGCACACGCTGGGCCCTGGTGCGGCAGGTTGCCTCGAGCACCATCGGCACACGCTGGGCCCTGGTGCGGTCGGTTGCCTCGATCACCATCGGCACACGCTGGGCCCTGGTGCGGGCGGTTGCCTCGACCACCATCGGCACACGCTGGGCCCTGGTGCGGCAGCTTGCCTCGAGCACCATCGGCACACGCTCGGCCCTGGTGCGGTCGGTTGCCTCGAGCACCATCGGCACACGCTGGGCCCTGGTGCGGGCGCTTGCCTCGACCACCATCGGCACACGCTGGGCCCTGGTGCGGTCGGTTGCCTCGAGCACCATCGGCACACGCTGGGCCCTGGTGCGGGCGGTTGCCTCGACCACCATCGGCACACGCTGGGCCCTGGTGCGGGCGGTTGCCTCGACCACCATCGGCACACGCTGGGCCCTGGTGCGGGCGCTTGCCTCGAGCACCATCGGCACACGCTCGGCCCTGGTGCGGTCGGTTGCCTCGAGCACCATCGGCACACGCTGGGCCCTGGTGCGGCAGGTTGCCTCGACCACCATCGGCACACGCTGGGCCCTGGTGCGGCAGGTTGCCTCGACCACCATCGGCACACGCTGGGCCCTGGTGCGGCAGGTTGCCTCGAGCACCATCGGCACACGCTGGGCCCTGGTGCGGTCGGTTGCCTCGACCACCATCGGCACACGCTGGGCCCTGGTGCGGGCGCTTGCCTCGACCACCATCGGCACACGCTGGGCCCTGGTGCGGCAGGTTGCCTCGATCACCATCGGCACACGCTGGGCCCTGGTGCGGGCGGTTGCCTCGACCACCATCGGCACACGCTGGGCCCTGGTGCGGCAGCTTGCCTCGACCACCATCGGCAGCCTCGACCACCATCGGCACACGCTGGGCCCTGGTGCGGGCGCTTGCCTCGACCACCATCGGCACACGCTCCGCCCTGGTGCGGTCGGTTGCCTCGAGCACCATCGGCACACGCTGGGCCCTGGTGCGGCAGGTTGCCTCGACCACCATCGGCACACGCTGGGCCCTGGTGCGGGCGGTTGCCTCGACCACCATCGGCACACGCTGGGCCCTGGTGCGGGCGCTTGCCTCGACCACCATCGGCACACGCTGGGCCCTGGTGCGGCAGGTTGCCTCGAGCACCATCGGCACACGCTGGGCCCTGGTGCGGCAGGTTGCCTCGACCACCATCGGCACACGCTGGGCCCTGGTGCGGGCGCTTGCCTCGAGCACCATCGGCACACGCTGGGCCCTGGTGCGGTCGGTTGCCTCGAGCACCATCGGCACACGCTGGGCCCTGGTGCGGCAGGTTGCCTCGACCACCATCGGCACACGCTGGGCCCTGGTGAGGGCGCTTGCCTCGACCACCATCGGCACACGCTCGGCCCTGGTGCGGTCGGTTGCCTCGAGCACCATCGGCACACGCTGGGCCCTGGTGCGGGCGCTTGCCTCGAGCACCATCGGCACACGCTCGGCCCTGGTGCGGTCGGTTGCCTCGAGCACCATCGGCACACGCTGGGCCCTGGTGCGGCAGGTTGCCTCGACCACCATCGGCACACGCTGGGCCCTGGTGCGGGCGCTTGCCTCGACCACCATCGGCACACGCTCGGCCCTGGTGCGGCAGGTTGCCTCGACCACCATCGGCACACGCTGGGCCCTGGTGCGGGCGCTTGCCTCGACCACCATCGGCACACGCTCGGCCCTGGTGCGGCAGGTTGCCTCGAGCACCATCGGCACACGCTGGGCCCTGGTGCGGGCGGTTGCCTCGACCACCGTCGGCACACGCTGGGCCCTGGTGCGGGCGCTTGCCTCGACCACCATCGGCACACGCTGGGCCCTGGTGCGGCAGGTTGCCTCGAGCACCATCGGCACACGCTGGGCCCTGGTGCGGCAGGTTGCCTCGAGCACCATCGGCACACGCTGGGCCCTGGTGCGGTCGGTTGCCTCGAGCACCATCGGCACACGCTGGGCGCTGGTGCGGGCGCTTGCCTCGACCACCATCGGCACACGCTGGGCCCTGGTGCGGCAGGTTGCCTCGATCACCATCGGCACACGCTGGGCCCTGGTGCGACAGGTTGCCTCGAGCACCATCGGCACACTATCGGCCCTGGTGCGGGCGGTTGCCTCGACCACCATCGGCACACGCTGGGCCCTGGTGCGGGCGCTTGCCTCGGGCACCATCGGCACACGCTGGGCCCTGGTGCGGGCGGTTGCCTCGAGCACCATCGGCACACGCTGGGCCCTGGTGGGTTTAGGCACATCTTCAAATTTCTGCCGTGCCAATGCCATTTTTATGGCTTGTAAATTCATACAATGGTCCCCTAAGCCTTCACGTGAAGTTTCGTTGGAAGATGACTCGTTTTCTATTTTTCACGATTTTCGAAACTTTTTGCGGTTCGGGATTTTTTAAAATTTTTTTATAAGGATTTTT
>NW_028323027.1:412500-422500 GCF_047325235.1 Durio zibethinus | reverse complement strand
TGCTCCGGCGATGCTCCGGCGATGCTGTCCCGAGTGAAAAAAATGCGGCACCAGCACATGCTGGAGCCAAGCATGGGCACCGTGGCTCAAAATCGAACTTCGGCCAAGGCCTCGACCATCAATGGCACATGATGACGCATGGTGATGGCACATGCATCGACCATCATCGGCATAGGCTGCCCTTCGGTACGGGCACTTGCCTCGACCGCCATCGGCACAAGCTGGGCCCTGGTGTGGGTTGTTGCCTCGATCACCAGCGGCACATGCTGAGCCTTGGTGCGGGCGGTTGCCTCGAGCACCATCCGCAGACCCTGGGCCCTGGTGCGGCCGGTTGCCCCGATAACCATCGGCACACGCTGGGCCCTGGAGCGGCCGGTTGCCTCGATCACCATCGGCAAAAGCTGGGCCCTGGTGGGGGCGCTTGCCTCGACCACCATCGGCACACGCTGGGCACTGGTGCGGGCGCTTGCCTCGACCACCATCGGCACACGCTGGGCCCTGGTGCGGGCGGTTGCCCCCAGCACCATCGGCACACGTTGGGCCCTGGTGCGGGCGCTTGCCTCGACCACCATCGGCACACGCTGGGCCCTGGTGCGGGCGCTTGCCTCGACCACCATCGGCACACGCTGGGCCCTGGTGCGGGCGCTTGCCTCGACCACTATCGGCACACGCTGGGCCCTGGTGCGGCAGGTTGCCTCGACCACCATCGGCACACGCTGGGCCCTGGTGCGGTCGGTTGCCTCGAGCACCATCGGCACACGCTGGGCCCTGGTGCGGGCGGTTGCCTCGACCACCATCGGCACACGCTGGGCCCTGGTGCGGCAGGTTGCCTCGAGCACCATCGGCACACGCTGGGCCCTGGTGCGGCAGGTTGCCTCGAGCACCATCGGCACACGCTGGGCCCTGGTGCGGTCGGTTGCCTCGATCACCATCGGCACACGCTGGGCCCTGGTGCGGGCGGTTGCCTCGACCACCATCGGCACACGCTGGGCCCTGGTGCGGCAGCTTGCCTCGAGCACCATCGGCACACGCTCGGCCCTGGTGCGGTCGGTTGCCTCGAGCACCATCGGCACACGCTGGGCCCTGGTGCGGGCGCTTGCCTCGACCACCATCGGCACACGCTGGGCCCTGGTGCGGTCGGTTGCCTCGAGCACCATCGGCACACGCTGGGCCCTGGTGCGGGCGGTTGCCTCGACCACCATCGGCACACGCTGGGCCCTGGTGCGGGCGGTTGCCTCGACCACCATCGGCACACGCTGGGCCCTGGTGCGGGCGCTTGCCTCGACCACCATCGGCACACGCTCGGCCCTGGTGCGGTCGGTTGCCTCGAGCACCATCGGCACACGCTGGGCCCTGGTGCGGCAGGTTGCCTCGACCACCATCGGCACACGCTGGGCCCTGGTGCGGCAGGTTGCCTCGACCACCATCGGCACACGCTGGGCCCTGGTGCGGCAGGTTGCCTCGAGCACCATCGGCACACGCTGGGCCCTGGTGCGGTCGGTTGCCTCGACCACCATCGGCACACGCTGGGCCCTGGTGCGGGCGCTTGCCTCGACCACCATCGGCACACGCTGGGCCCTGGTGCGGCAGGTTGCCTCGATCACCATCGGCACACGCTGGGCCCTGGTGCGGGCGGTTGCCTCGACCACCATCGGCACACGCTGGGCCCTGGTGCGGCAGCTTGCCTCGACCACCATCGGCACACGCTGGGCCCTGGTGCGGCAGGTTGCCTCGACCACCATCGGCACACGCTGGGCCCTGGTGCGGGCGGTTGCCTCGAGCACCATCGGCACACGCTGGGCCCTGGTGCGGTCGGTTGCCTCGAGCACCATCGGCACACGCTGGGCCCTGGTGCGGCAGGTTGCCTCGAGCACCATCGGCACACGCTGGGCCCTGGTGCGGGCGGTTGCCTCGACCACCATCGGCACACGCTGGGCCCTGGTGCGGGCGCTTGCCTCGAGCACCATCGGCACACGCTGGGCCCTAGTGCGGCAGGTTGCCTCGAGCACCATCGGCACACGCTGGGCCCTGGTGCGGCAGGTTGCCTCGAGCACCATCGGCACACGCTGGGCCCTGGTGCGGTCGGTTGCCTCGAGCACCATCGGCACACGCTGGGCGCTGGTGCGGGCGCTTGCCTCGACCACCATCGGCACACGCTGGGCCCTGGTGCGGCAGGTTGCCTCGACCACCATCGGCACACGCTGGGCCCTGGTGCGACAGGTTGCCTCGAGCACCATCGGCACACTATCGGCCCTGGTGCGGGCGGTTGCCTCGACCACCATCGGCACACGCTGGACCCTGGTGCGGGCGCTTGCCTCGAGCACCATCGGCACACGCTGGGCCCTGGTGCGGGCGGTTGCCTCGAGCACCATCGGCACACGCTGGGCCCTGGTGGGTTTAGGCACATCTTCAAATTTCTGCCGTGCCAATGCCATTTTTATGGCTTGTAAATTCATACAATGGTCCCCTAAGCCTTCACGTGAAGTTTCGTTGGAAGATGACTCGTTTTCTATTTTTCACGATTTTCGAAACTTTTTGCGGTTCGGGATTTTTTAAAATTTTTTTATAAGGATTTTTGGCCCCAAATTTTGTAGGCATGATCCTTCTATTTTTGTTGGCATGCACAAAAAAATTCAGCTAAAAACTCGAAGTAGAGAAGATTTTGTGACCGTTTGAAAAAAGTGTCCCCATTTCAGACACTTTAACGGCTACTGGTAGCAAACCTGTAAAATCTCAAATGCTCTTTAAGGGGGTGTGAATTCTCAGAGGTTTGATGAGGGATAGGGGGCCAACACAAGGCCAAGTACCAGCACCCATCGCACACCATGTGCGCACACCCCCCCGGCCCCCCTCCCAATCGCCGGAACCCCAATGCCGCCGGTCAGGTTCTCCGGCGGTACTCCGGCGATGCTCCGGCGATGCTCCGGCGATGCTGTCCCGAGTGAAAAAAATGCGGCACCAGCACATGCTGGAGCCAAGCATGGGCACCGTGGCTCAAAATCGAACTTCGGCCAAGGCCTCGACCATCAATGGCACATGATGACGCATGGTGATGGCACATGCATCGACCATCATCGGCATAGGCTGCCCTTCGGTACGGGCACTTGCCTCGACCGCCATCGGCACAAGCTGGGCCCTGGTGTGGGTTGTTGCCTCGATCACAATCGGCACATGCTGAGCCTTGGTGCGGGCGGTTGCCTCGAGCACCATCGGCAGACCCTGGGCCCTGGTGCGGCCGGTTGCCCCGATAACCATCGGCACACGCTGGGCCCTGGGGCGGGCGCTTGCCCCCAGCACCATCGGCACACGCTGGGCCCTGGTGCGGGCGCTTGCCCCGAACACCATCGGCACAAGCCGGCCCTTGGTGCGGGCTCCTGGCTCGACCACCATCGGCACACGCTGGGCCCTGGTGCGGGCGGTTGCCTCGAACACCATCGGCACACGCCAGCCCTTGGTGCGGCCGGTTGCCTCGACCACCATCGGCACACGCTCGGCCTTGGTGCGGGCGCTTGCCTCGACCACCATCGGCACACGCTGGGCCCTGGTGCGGGCGGTTGCCTCGACCACCATCGGCACACGCTCGGCCTTGGTGAGGGCGCTTGCCTCGACCACCATCGGCACACGCTGGGCCCTGGTGCGGGCGCTTGCCTCAACCACCATCGGCACACGCTCGGCCTTGGTGCGGGCGGTTGCCTCGACCACCATCGGCACACGCTGGGCCCTGGTGCGGGCGGTTGCCTCGACCACCATCGGCACACGCTGGGCCCTGGTGCTGGCGGTTGCCTCGACCACCATCGGCACACGCTGGGCCCTGGTGCGGGCGGTTGCCTCGAACACCATCGGCACAAGCCGGCCCTTGGTGCGGGCGGTTGCCTCGAGCACCATCGGCACACGCTGGGTGTCATGGTCAGGCCTTGGTCCTGCCATGACTGATCCTGAACCAAGCAGTGGTCGAGACCGAGCTGGCGGGAAAGTGGTTCTACGAGATGTGGGCGTGCATTCCGAGCTTTGGAACATGATGCTAGCATGTTGTGGGGGCAATGGGAGCCCCGAGCCGCAAGATACGCGGGGAAGTTCGGGACAGTGGTCAGACACCCTCAAGCCAAGTAGCCGGGCGGGTGCCGTTGGTCGAAGCCATGCACGGGCACCTTCGAGTGGGTTGGTGGAGTAATGAGCAGAATCAAGGAGCAAGGGTGACCAAGAGGAAGATTACGGGGCCCTGAGTTAGCCAGAGAAAGGCCCTAGGATGGCTGGGCAGAAAAGTGTCCCCGTTTCAGACATTCTTACGGTCACTGGTAGCATAGTGGGAAAATCTCTAACGCTCTTTATAGGGGGATGTTTGGTGTCAGCTCTCCACCACCCCCTTGGCTAGCGGGCAGGCGGGGGCCTGGCTAGTCTGAAGTGAGCTACTCCTAGGCACTCGTGGTGTCTAGGTGGGCGGGCATCGTAGGGTCACGAGCGTGGCATGATGTTTTCTCGGGTAAGGTAAACCCGGGGACGGTTGGGGCCGGCGGGCCTCGTATCGCGCCTTTGCATTGAGACAGGGGGTTTGACGGTAGAATCCGTTATGCCCCTCGGTTTCCCCTCCTCGAGCCGAAAGGATCATGTGATGGTGTTTACGTAAGAGGGATACCATCGGGCCAAAGGGGTGTGCGGGCTAGCAGACAGGCATGCTGCTAGACCCCTGTGGCCAGTCGGGTTGGTGGGCTGCCACTGAGGCAGTCCGCCCTAGTCCCCTTATGGGACTAGCATGATGTGGGGTGTCAATCATGCGTGCGGGCAGAAACTGGGTGCTCGGGGGCTGATGCCCAATGGGAGTTGGGTTCCTCCCTATAGAGTTTGAACTGAACGACCCTACGGGGTCAAAGCCAGGTAAGGCTCGTGGGCATGTGGCTCGAAGGATCGAAGTGGATCTGTCCAAGAGAAAAATAGGCTTGGTGAAGGCTGACCTTGACTAAGAGTAGTCTTGGTGCCGCATGGGTTGCGTGGTTTCAGTAGGAGGAACGCGCGGACCGTGACACTTGGTATCAGAGCCTAGGTTGGCTCAGTGGCGAGAGTTACGCGACCCCATGTGTGGGTCTGGTGATGCGAAATTACGGTGGTGCCAAGCCCGAATGGAGCTATCGAGACACAAATGCAGTTTTTGTGCCTATGGGGGCTCGGGAAAGGGCCACCGTTGCATGCGATGGGAAATATTGGGCCTATGTAAAATGGCTCTCGAGTAGACTCTTGGACGCCTAGAAAAAGGGCACCAGAGTCTAGCCTCACCTAGAAAAAGGTGTTGGCATATGTTGTGGCATGTGATGCCTTTACGGTGAAAGGAACCGTAGTGAGACCGAGATCCGAAAAGGGTCTTACACCATGAAATGGTGTTGTGTCAGGCCACGTGGGCCGAGTGAATCTTGTCCTGAGGGGCAGGAGGCGTCGAGTTGCATGATTAATTACTAATGTGTGCTCTTGCTGTATGGTGCAGGTGCCCCAGGGGGGGGTGCAAGCCGAAGTATTCGGGTCCAAGCATGAGACTACTACACAGAAGAGTATGAAGTGGCTGAAGATTGAAGCCACAAGCGAGATGGTCAGTGGACCATGAGCTGCGTTGGTCAGTGGACCGTGAGTTCTTGTGGTCAGAGGATCACGAGAGTGTGTGTGTGAACCAGGATATTGAACTTGTATTGGCCGAAAGGGAAGGCTTCACGAGTAGTGGTGGTCAGTGGGCCACGACAGGATGTTTTCCAGTGGAACAAGAAAGGGAAAACGGCCAGTTGACAAGGCCTCAGTCGTGCAAGTCAGTGGACCTTGAGGATCGAGCGGGTGAATCCCCGAGTCAAACAAATCAGTGGGCTAGAAGTGCTGGTAGATCAGTGGGTCTCCGAGTATAAGCGGATTTTGGGACGCCCTAGGAACTGGGCTGGAGTCAAAACTATCGAGCAATAGAACCATCAAGGAGACAGGGTTGCGCATAATGCTGTGCTGAGTTTCGAGTAAAAGTGGGGGAGACCTGTCAATTCCCCACGAGACTGAGCCGAGATAAAAGAGCTTGAGCAATGGAGCATAGTGTTCAAGCCGGAGGCAAAGACCGAGTTAGCACGTTTTAAGGTGCCGTCTTGGGGGCGGTTGGCCTGAGGGCCACACCTAGAGAGGTGACCTTGGAGGGGCCGAAAGGACCCAAGTTGGGAGATGACCAAAGTGCTTGAATGCCACTGTGCTAGGGTCATCATGTAGAGTGCCGCATGAGTGCGGTTGACCTAAGCATCACGTCCAGAGGGGCGCATCAGTGAGTTGATGCTGCAAGCGTGCAGTTGGTGTGAGGGGTCACGTCCGGTGGGACGCACCACATGAGTGGCAAAGCTGTGGTCATTCATTCTACTGAGGGTCATCGATCAATGAGGGCACCACGAGGTCGCAACCTAACAAGGATCAAGGGATGAAGCCATGGTATGGCCCATATGAGTACAACCAAGATAGGTCAGGCGGTTCGAACTACAACAAAGCTGAGCAACAATGGGACCAATCTACACCAACTATGGACGAGTACTGTGGACGGTGCCTCATGTGACGGGACCTCGACCCAATCCTTGAGGGCACAAGTAAGAGACATATGAGGAAATGTCAGCTGTGTGCAACAAGATAGTTGGGTGTGGTCTTGGCGTCGATGAGGGCATCGACATAGTAAGTGGGGGAGAGTGTCATGGTCAGGCCTTGGTCCTGCCATGACTGATCCTGAACCAAGCAGTGGTCGAGACCGAGCTGGCGGGAAAGTGGTTCTACGAGATGTGGGCGTGCATTCCGAGCTTTGGAACATGATGCTAGCATGTTGTGGGGGCAATGGGAGCCCCGAGCCGCAAGATACGCGGGGAAGTTCGGGACAGTGGTCAGACACCCTCAAGCCAAGTAGCCGGGCGGGTGCCGTTGGTCGAAGCCATGCACGGGCACCTTCGAGTGGGTTGGTGGAGTAATGAGCAGAATCAAGGAGCAAGGGTGACCAAGAGGAAGATTACGGGGCCCTGAGTTAGCCAGAGAAAGGCCCTAGGATGGCTGGGCAGAAAAGTGTCCCCGTTTCAGACATTCTTACGGTCACTGGTAGCATAGTGGGAAAATCTCTAACGCTCTTTATAGGGGGATGTTTGGTGTCAGCTCTCCACCACCCCCTTGGCTAGCGGGCAGGCGGGGGCCTGGCTAGTCTGAAGTGAGCTACTCCTAGGCACTCGTGGTGTCTAGGTGGGCGGGCATCGTAGGGTCACGAGCGTGGCATGATGTTTTCTCGGGTAAGGTAAACCCGGGGACGGTTGGGGCCGGCGGGCCTCGTATCGCGCCTTTGCATTGAGACAGGGGGTTTGACGGTAGAATCCGTTATGCCCCTCGGTTTCCCCTCCTCGAGCCGAAAGGATCATGTGATGGTGTTTACGTAAGAGGGATACCATCGGGCCAAAGGGGTGTGCGGGCTAGCAGACAGGCATGCTGCTAGACCCCTGTGGCCAGTCGGGTTGGTGGGCTGCCACTGAGGCAGTCCGCCCTAGTCCCCTTATGGGACTAGCATGATGTGGGGTGTCAATCATGCGTGCGGGCAGAAACTGGGTGCTCGGGGGCTGATGCCCAATGGGAGTTGGGTTCCTCCCTATAGAGTTTGAACTGAACGACCCTACGGGGTCAAAGCCAGGTAAGGCTCGTGGGCATGTGGCTCGAAGGATCGAAGTGGATCTGTCCAAGAGAAAAATAGGCTTGGTGAAGGCTGACCTTGACTAAGAGTAGTCTTGGTGCCGCATGGGTTGCGTGGTTTCAGTAGGAGGAACGCGCGGACCGTGACACTTGGTATCAGAGCCTAGGTTGGCTCAGTGGCGAGAGTTACGCGACCCCATGTGTGGGTCTGGTGATGCGAAATTACGGTGGTGCCAAGCCCGAATGGAGCTATCGAGACACAAATGCAGTTTTTGTGCCTATGGGGGCTCGGGAAAGGGCCACCGTTGCATGCGATGGGAAATATTGGGCCTATGTAAAATGGCTCTCGAGTAGACTCTTGGACGCCTAGAAAAAGGGCACCAGAGTCTAGCCTCACCTAGAAAAAGGTGTTGGCATATGTTGTGGCATGTGATGCCTTTACGGTGAAAGGAACCGTAGTGAGACCGAGATCCGAAAAGGGTCTTACACCATGAAATGGTGTTGTGTCAGGCCACGTGGGCCGAGTGAATCTTGTCCTGAGGGGCAGGAGGCGTCGAGTTGCATGATTAATTACTAATGTGTGCTCTTGCTGTATGGTGCAGGTGCCCCAGGGGGGGGTGCAAGCCGAAGTATTCGGGTCCAAGCATGAGACTACTACACAGAAGAGTATGAAGTGGCTGAAGATTGAAGCCACAAGCGAGATGGTCAGTGGACCATGAGCTGCGTTGGTCAGTGGACCGTGAGTTCTTGTGGTCAGAGGATCACGAGAGTGTGTGTGTGAACCAGGATATTGAACTTGTATTGGCCGAAAGGGAAGGCTTCACGAGTAGTGGTGGTCAGTGGGCCACGACAGGATGTTTTCCAGTGGAACAAGAAAGGGAAAACGGCCAGTTGACAAGGCCTCAGTCGTGCAAGTCAGTGGACCTTGAGGATCGAGCGGGTGAATCCCCGAGTCAAACAAATCAGTGGGCTAGAAGTGCTGGTAGATCAGTGGGTCTCCGAGTATAAGCGGATTTTGGGACGCCCTAGGAACTGGGCTGGAGTCAAAACTATCGAGCAATAGAACCATCAAGGAGACAGGGTTGCGCATAATGCTGTGCTGAGTTTCGAGTAAAAGTGGGGGAGACCTGTCAATTCCCCACGAGACTGAGCCGAGATAAAAGAGCTTGAGCAATGGAGCATAGTGTTCAAGCCGGAGGCAAAGACCGAGTTAGCACGTTTTAAGGTGCCGTCTTGGGGGCGGTTGGCCTGAGGGCCACACCTAGAGAGGTGACCTTGGAGGGGCCGAAAGGACCCAAGTTGGGAGATGACCAAAGTGCTTGAATGCCACTGTGCTAGGGTCATCATGTAGAGTGCCGCATGAGTGCGGTTGACCTAAGCATCACGTCCAGAGGGGCGCATCAGTGAGTTGATGCTGCAAGCGTGCAGTTGGTGTGAGGGGTCACGTCCGGTGGGACGCACCACATGAGTGGCAAAGCTGTGGTCATTCATTCTACTGAGGGTCATCGATCAATGAGGGCACCACGAGGTCGCAACCTAACAAGGATCAAGGGATGAAGCCATGGTATGGCCCATATGAGTACAACCAAGATAGGTCAGGCGGTTCGAACTACAACAAAGCTGAGCAACAATGGGACCAATCTACACCAACTATGGACGAGTACTGTGGACGGTGCCTCATGTGACGGGACCTCGACCCAATCCTTGAGGGCACAAGTAAGAGACATATGAGGAAATGTCAGCTGTGTGCAACAAGATAGTTGGGTGTGGTCTTGGCGTCGATGAGGGCATCGACATAGTAAGTGGGGGAGAGTGTCATGGTCAGGCCTTGGTCCTGCCATGACTGATCCTGAACCAAGCAGTGGTCGAGACCGAGCTGGCGGGAAAGTGGTTCTACGAGATGTGGGCGTGCATTCCGAGCTTTGGAACATGATGCTAGCATGTTGTGGGGGCAATGGGAGCCCCGAGCCGCAAGATACGCGGGGAAGTTCGGGACAGTGGTCAGACACCCTCAAGCCAAGTAGCCGGGCGGGTGCCGTTGGTCGAAGCCATGCACGGGCACCTTCGAGTGGGTTGGTGGAGTAATGAGCAGAATCAAGGAGCAAGGGTGACCAAGAGGAAGATTACGGGGCCCTGAGTTAGCCAGAGAAAGGCCCTAGGATGGCTGGGCAGAAAAGTGTCCCCGTTTCAGACATTCTTACGGTCACTGGTAGCATAGTGGGAAAATCTCTAACGCTCTTTATAGGGGGATGTTTGGTGTCAGCTCTCCACCACCCCCTTGGCTAGCGGGCAGGCGGGGGCCTGGCTAGTCTGAAGTGAGCTACTCCTAGGCACTCGTGGTGTC
>NW_028323027.1:400000-402500 GCF_047325235.1 Durio zibethinus | reverse complement strand
GCGGTCGGTTGCCTCGAGCACCATCGGCACACGCTGGGCCCTGGTGCGGGCGGTTGCCTCGACCACCATCGGCACACGCTGGGCCCTGGTGCGGCAGGTTGCCTCGAGCACCATCGGCACACGCTGGGCCCTGGTGCGGCAGGTTGCCTCGAGCACCATCGGCACACGCTGGGCCCTGGTGCGGTCGGTTGCCTCGATCACCATCGGCACACGCTGGGCCCTGGTGCGGGCGGTTGCCTCGACCACCATCGGCACACGCTGGGCCCTGGTGCGGCAGCTTGCCTCGAGCACCATCGGCACACGCTCGGCCCTGGTGCGGTCGGTTGCCTCGAGCACCATCGGCACACGCTGGGCCCTGGTGCGGGCGCTTGCCTCGACCACCATCGGCACACGCTGGGCCCTGGTGCGGTCGGTTGCCTCGAGCACCATCGGCACACGCTGGGCCCTGGTGCGGGCGGTTGCCTCGACCACCATCGGCACACGCTGGGCCCTGGTGCGGGCGGTTGCCTCGACCACCATCGGCACACGCTGGGCCCTGGTGCGGGCGCTTGCCTCGACCACCATCGGCACACGCTCGGCCCTGGTGCGGTCGGTTGCCTCGAGCACCATCGGCACACGCTGGGCCCTGGTGCGGCAGGTTGCCTCGACCACCATCGGCACACGCTGGGCCCTGGTGCGGCAGGTTGCCTCGACCACCATCGGCACACGCTGGGCCCTGGTGCGGCAGGTTGCCTCGAGCACCATCGGCACACGCTGGGCCCTGGTGCGGTCGGTTGCCTCGACCACCATCGGCACACGCTGGGCCCTGGTGCGGGCGCTTGCCTCGACCACCATCGGCACACGCTGGGCCCTGGTGCGGCAGGTTGCCTCGATCACCATCGGCACACGCTGGGCCCTGGTGCGGGCGGTTGCCTCGACCACCATCGGCACACGCTGGGCCCTGGTGCGGCAGCTTGCCTCGACCACCATCGGCAGCCTCGACCACCATCGGCACACGCTGGGCCCTGGTGCGGGCGCTTGCCTCGACCACCATCGGCACACGCTCCGCCCTGGTGCGGTCGGTTGCCTCGAGCACCATCGGCACACGCTGGGCCCTGGTGCGGCAGGTTGCCTCGACCACCATCGGCACACGCTGGGCCCTGGTGCGGGCGGTTGCCTCGACCACCATCGGCACACGCTGGGCCCTGGTGCGGGCGCTTGCCTCGACCACCATCGGCACACGCTGGGCCCTGGTGCGGCAGGTTGCCTCGAGCACCATCGGCACACGCTGGGCCCTGGTGCGGCAGGTTGCCTCGACCACCATCGGCACACGCTGGGCCCTGGTGCGGGCGCTTGCCTCGAGCACCATCGGCACACGCTCGGCCCTGGTGCGGTCGGTTGCCTCGAGCACCATCGGCACACGCTGGGCCCTGGTGCGGCAGGTTGCCTCGACCACCATCGGCACACGCTGGGCCCTGGTGAGGGCGCTTGCCTCGACCACCATCGGCACACGCTCGGCCCTGGTGCGGTCGGTTGCCTCGAGCACCATCGGCACACGCTGGGCCCTGGTGCGGGCGCTTGCCTCGAGCACCATCGGCACACGCTCGGCCCTGGTGCGGTCGGTTGCCTCGAGCACCATCGGCACACGCTGGGCCCTGGTGCGGCAGGTTGCCTCGACCACCATCGGCACACGCTGGGCCCTGGTGCGGGCGCTTGCCTCGACCACCATCGGCACACGCTGGGCCCTGGTGCGGCAGGTTGCCTCGACCACCATCGGCACACGCTGGGCCCTGGTGCGGGCGCTTGCCTCGACCACCATCGGCACACGCTCGGCCCTGGTGCGGCAGGTTGCCTCGAGCACCATCGGCACACGCTGGGCCCTGGTGCGGGCGGTTGCCTCGACCACCATCGGCACACGCTGGGCCCTGGTGCGGGCGCTTGCCTCGACCACCATCGGCACACGCTGGGCCCTGGTGCGGCAGGTTGCCTCGAGCACCATCGGCACACGCTGGGCCCTGGTGCGGCAGGTTGCCTCGAGCACCATCGGCACACGCTGGGCCCTGGTGCGGTCGGTTGCCTCGAGCACCATCGGCACACGCTGGGCGCTGGTGCGGGCGCTTGCCTCGACCACCATCGGCACACGCTGGGCCCTGGTGCGGCAGGTTGCCTCGATCACCATCGGCACACGCTGGGCCCTGGTGCGACAGGTTGCCTCGAGCACCATCGGCACACTATCGGCCCTGGTGCGGGCGGTTGCCTCGACCACCATCGGCACACGCTGGGCCCTGGTGCGGGCGCTTGCCTCGGGCACCATCGGCACACGCTGGGCCCTGGTGCGGGCGGTTGCCTCGAGCACCATCGGCACACGCTTGGCCCTGGTGGGTTTAGGCACATCTTCAAATTTCTGCCGTGCCAATGCCATTTTTATGGCTTGTAAATTCATACAATGGTCCCCTAAGCCTTCACGTGAAGTTTCGTTGGAAGATGACTCGTTTTCTATTTTTCACGATTTTCGAAACTT
>NW_028323027.1:385000-390000 GCF_047325235.1 Durio zibethinus | reverse complement strand
CCCCAATGCCGCCGGTCAGGTTCTCCGGCGGTACTCCGGCGATGCTCCGGCGATGCTCCGGCGATGCTGTCCCGAGTGAAAAAAATGCGGCACCAGCACATGCTGGAGCCAAGCATGGGCACCGTGGCTCAAAATCGAACTTCGGCCAAGGCCTCGACCATCAATGGCACATGATGACGCATGGTGATGGCACATGCATCGACCATCATCGGCATAGGCTGCCCTTCGGTACGGGCACTTGCCTCGACCGCCATCGGCACAAGCTGGGCCCTGGTGTGGGTTGTTGCCTCGATCACCAGCGGCACATGCTGAGCCTTGGTGCGGGCGGTTGCCTCGAGCACCATCCGCAGACCCTGGGCCCTGGTGCGGCCGGTTGCCCCGATAACCATCGGCACACGCTGGGCCCTGGAGCGGCCGGTTGCCTCGATCACCATCGGCAAAAGCTGGGCCCTGGTGGGGGCGCTTGCCTCGACCACCATCGGCACACGCTGGGCACTGGTGCGGGCGCTTGCCTCGACCACCATCGGCACACGCTGGGCCCTGGTGCGGGCGGTTGCCCCCAGCACCATCGGCACACGTTGGGCCCTGGTGCGGGCGCTTGCCTCGACCACCATCGGCACACGCTGGGCCCTGGTGCGGGCGCTTGCCTCGACCACCATCGGCACACGCTGGGCCCTGGTGCGGGCGCTTGCCTCGACCACCATCGGCACACGCTGGGCCCTGGTGCGGCAGGTTGCCTCGACCACCATCGGCACACGCTGGGCCCTGGTGCGGTCGGTTGCCTCGAGCACCATCGGCACACGCTGGGCCCTGGTGCGGGCGGTTGCCTCGACCACCATCGGCACACGCTGGGCCCTGGTGCGGCAGGTTGCCTCGAGCACCATCGGCACACGCTGGGCCCTGGTGCGGCAGGTTGCCTCGAGCACCATCGGCACACGCTGGGCCCTGGTGCGGTCGGTTGCCTCGATCACCATCGGCACACGCTGGGCCCTGGTGCGGGCGGTTGCCTCGACCACCATCGGCACACGCTGGGCCCTGGTGCGGCAGCTTGCCTCGAGCACCATCGGCACACGCTCGGCCCTGGTGCGGTCGGTTGCCTCGAGCACCATCGGCACACGCTGGGCCCTGGTGCGGGCGCTTGCCTCGACCACCATCGGCACACGCTGGGCCCTGGTGCGGTCGGTTGCCTCGAGCACCATCGGCACACGCTGGGCCCTGGTGCGGGCGGTTGCCTCGACCACCATCGGCACACGCTGGGCCCTGGTGCGGGCGGTTGCCTCGACCACCATCGGCACACGCTGGGCCCTGGTGCGGGCGCTTGCCTCGACCACCATCGGCACACGCTCGGCCCTGGTGCGGTCGGTTGCCTCGAGCACCATCGGCACACGCTGGGCCCTGGTGCGGCAGGTTGCCTCGACCACCATCGGCACACGCTGGGCCCTGGTGCGGCAGGTTGCCTCGACCACCATCGGCACACGCTGGGCCCTGGTGCGGCAGGTTGCCTCGAGCACCATCGGCACACGCTGGGCCCTGGTGCGGTCGGTTGCCTCGACCACCATCGGCACACGCTGGGCCCTGGTGCGGGCGCTTGCCTCGACCACCATCGGCACACGCTGGGCCCTGGTGCGGCAGGTTGCCTCGATCACCATCGGCACACGCTGGGCCCTGGTGCGGGCGGTTGCCTCGACCACCATCGGCACACGCTGGGCCCTGGTGCGGCAGCTTGCCTCGACCACCATCGGCAGCCTCGACCACCATCGGCACACGCTGGGCCCTGGTGCGGGCGCTTGCCTCGACCACCATCGGCACACGCTCCGCCCTGGTGCGGTCGGTTGCCTCGAGCACCATCGGCACACGCTGGGCCCTGGTGCGGCAGGTTGCCTCGACCACCATCGGCACACGCTGGGCCCTGGTGCGGGCGGTTGCCTCGACCACCATCGGCACACGCTGGGCCCTGGTGCGGGCGCTTGCCTCGACCACCATCGGCACACGCTGGGCCCTGGTGCGGCAGGTTGCCTCGAGCACCATCGGCACACGCTGGGCCCTGGTGCGGCAGGTTGCCTCGACCACCATCGGCACACGCTGGGCCCTGGTGCGGGCGCTTGCCTCGAGCACCATCGGCACACGCTCGGCCCTGGTGCGGTCGGTTGCCTCGAGCACCATCGGCACACGCTGGGCCCTGGTGCGGCAGGTTGCCTCGACCACCATCGGCACACGCTGGGCCCTGGTGAGGGCGCTTGCCTCGACCACCATCGGCACACGCTCGGCCCTGGTGCGGTCGGTTGCCTCGAGCACCATCGGCACACGCTGGGCCCTGGTGCGGGCGCTTGCCTCGAGCACCATCGGCACACGCTCGGCCCTGGTGCGGTCGGTTGCCTCGAGCACCATCGGCACACGCTGGGCCCTGGTGCGGCAGGTTGCCTCGACCACCATCGGCACACGCTGGGCCCTGGTGCGGGCGCTTGCCTCGACCACCATCGGCACACGCTCGGCCCTGGTGCGGCAGGTTGCCTCGACCACCATCGGCACACGCTGGGCCCTGGTGCGGGCGCTTGCCTCGACCACCATCGGCACACGCTCGGCCCTGGTGCGGCAGGTTGCCTCGAGCACCATCGGCACACGCTGGGCCCTGGTGCGGGCGGTTGCCTCGACCACCATCGGCACACGCTGGGCCCTGGTGCGGGCGCTTGCCTCGACCACCATCGGCACACGCTGGGCCCTGGTGCGGCAGCTTGCCTCGAGCACCATCGGCACACGCTCGGCCCTGGTGCGGTCGGTTGCCTCGAGCACCATCGGCACACGCTGGGCCCTGGTGCGGGCGCTTGCCTCGACCACCATCGGCACACGCTCGGCCCTGGTGCGGTCGGTTGCCTCGAGCACCATCGGCACACGCTGGGCCCTGGTGCGGCAGGTTGCCTCGACCACCATCGGCACACGCTGGGCCCTGGTGCGGCAGGTTGCCTCGACCACCATCGGCACACGCTGGGCCCTGGTGCGGCAGGTTGCCTCGACCACCATCGGCACACGCTGGGCCCTGGTGCGGGCGCTTGCCTCGGGCACCATCGGCACACGCTGGGCCCTGGTGCGGGCGGTTGCCTCGAGCACCATCGGCACACGCTGGGCCCTGGTGGGTTTAGGCACATCTTCAAATTTCTGCCGTGCCAATGCCATTTTTATGGCTTGTAAATTCATACAATGGTCCCCTAAGCCATCACGTGAAGTTTCGTTGGAAGATGACTCGTTTTCTATTTTTCACGATTTTCGAAACTTTTTGCGGTTCGGGATTTTTTAAAATTTTTTTATAAGGATTTTTGGCCCCAAATTTTGTAGGCATGATCCTTCTATTTTTGTTGGCATGCACAAAAAAATTCAGCTAAAAACTCGAAGTAGAGAAGATTTTGTGACCGTTTGAAAAAAGTGTCCCCATTTCAGACACTTTAACGGCTACTGGTAGCAAACCTGTAAAATCTCAAATGCTCTTTAAGGGGGTGTGAATTCTCAGAGGTTTGATGAGGGATAGGGGGCCAACACAAGGCCAAGTACCAGCACCCATCGCACACCATGTGCGCACACCCCCCCGGCCCCCCTCCCAATCGCCGGAACCCCAATGCCGCCGGTCAGGTTCTCCGGCGGTACTCCAGCGATGCTCCGGCGATGCTCCGGCGATGCTGTCCCGAGTGAAAAAAATGCGGCACCAGCACATGCTGGAGCCAAGCATGGGCACCGTGGCTCAAAATCGAACTTCGGCCAAGGCCTCGACCATCAATGGCACATGATGACGCATGGTGATGGCACATGCATCGACCATCATCGGCATAGGCTGCCCTTCGGTACGGGCACTTGCCTCGACCGCCATCGGCACAAGCTGGGCCCTGGTGTGGGTTGTTGCCTCGATCACAATCGGCACATGCTGAGCCTTGGTGCGGGCGGTTGCCTCGAGCACCATCGGCAGACCCTGGGCCCTGGTGCGGCCGGTTGCCCCGATAACCATCGGCACACGCTGGGCCCTGGGGCGGGCGCTTGCCCCCAGCACCATCGGCACACGCTGGGCCCTGGTGCGGGCGCTTGCCCCGAACACCATCGGCACAAGCCGGCCCTTGGTGCGGGCTCCTGGCTCGACCACCATCGGCACACGCTGGGCCCTGGTGCGGGCGGTTGCCTCGAACACCATCGGCACACGCCGGCCCTTGGTGCGGCCGGTTGCCTCGACCACCATCGGCACACGCTCGGCCTTGGTGCGGGCGCTTGCCTCGACCACCATCGGCACACGCTGGGCCCTGGTGCGGGCGGTTGCCTCGACCACCATCGGCACACGCTCGGCCTTGGTGAGGGCGCTTGCCTCGACCACCATCGGCACACGCTGGGCCCTGGTGCGGGCGCTTGCCTCAACCACCATCGGCACACGCTCGGCCTTGGTGCGGGCGGTTGCCTCGACCACCATCGGCACACGCTGGGCCCTGGTGCGGGCGGTTGCCTCGACCACCATCGGCACACGCTGGGCCCTGGTGCTGGCGGTTGCCTCGACCACCATCGGCACACGCTGGGCCCTGGTGCGGGCGGTTGCCTCGAACACCATCGGCACAAGCCGGCCCTTGGTGCGGGCGGTTGCCTCGAGCACCATCGGCACACGCTGGGCCCTGGTGCGGGCGGTTGCCTCGACCACCATCGGCACACGCTGGGCCCTGGTGCGGACGGTTGCCTCGAGCACCATGGGCACACGCTGGCCCTTGGTGCGGGCTCTTGCCTCGACCACCATCAGCAGAAGATAGCCCCTACGTCGAACACCATCGATACATGCCGGGCCTTGGTGTGGGCACATGCCTCGAGCTGGTGCGGGCGGTTGCCTCGACCACCATCGGCTCACGTTGGCCCTTGTTGCGGGCACATGCCTCGACCACCATCGGCACCTGCGCACCCTCGGTGTGGGATTTGCTTGTTTGGAAAAAGTGTCCCCGTTTCAGACATTTTAACGTCTACTGGTAGCATATCTGTAAAATCTC
>NW_028323027.1:372500-375000 GCF_047325235.1 Durio zibethinus | reverse complement strand
GCGGTCGGTTGCCTCGAGCACCATCGGCACACGCTGGGCCCTGGTGCGGCAGGTTGCCTCGACCGCCATCGGCACACGCTGGGCCCTGGTGCGGGCGGTTGCCTCGACCACCATCGGCACACGCTGGGCCCTGGTGCGGGCGCTTGCCTCGACCACCATCGGCACACGCTGGGCCCTGGTGCGGCAGGTTGCCTCGAGCACCATCGGCACACGCTGGGCCCTGGTGCGGCAGGTTGCCTCGACCACCATCGGCACACGCTGGGCCCTGGTGCGGGCGCTTGCCTCGAGCACCATCGGCACACGCTCGGCCCTGGTGCGGTCGGTTGCCTCGAGCACCATCGGCACACGCTGGGCCCTGGTGCGGCAGGTTGCCTCGACCACCATCGGCACACGCTGGGCCCTGGTGAGGGCGCTTGCCTCGACCACCATCGGCACACGCTCGGCCCTGGTGCGGTCGGTTGCCTCGAGCACCATCGGCACACGCTGGGCCCTGGTGCGGGCGCTTGCCTCGAGCACCATCGGCACACGCTCGGCCCTGGTGCGGTCGGTTGCCTCGAGCACCATCGGCACACGCTCGGCCCTGGTGCGGCAGGTTGCCTCGACCACCATCGGCACACGCTGGGCCCTGGTGCGGGCGCTTGCCTCGACCACCATCGGCACACGCTCGGCCCTGGTGCGGCAGGTTGCCTCGACCACCATCGGCACACGCTGGGCCCTGGTGCGGGCGCTTGCCTCGACCACCATCGGCACACGCTCGGCCCTGGTGCGGCAGGTTGCCTCGAGCACCATCGGCACACGCTGGGCCCTGGTGCGGGCGGTTGCCTCGACCACCATCGGCACACGCTGGGCCCTGGTGCGGGCGCTTGCCTCGACCACCATCGGCACACGCTGGGCCCTGGTGCGGCAGGTTGCCTCGAGCACCATCGGCACACGCTGGGCCCTGGTGCGGCAGGTTGCCTCGAGCACCATCGGCACACGCTGGGCCCTGGTGCGGTCGGTTGCCTCGAGCACCATCGGCACACGCTGGGCGCTGGTGCGGGCGCTTGCCTCGACCACCATCGGCACACGCTGGGCCCTGGTGCGGCAGGTTGCCTCGATCACCATCGGCACACGCTGGGCCCTGGTGCGACAGGTTGCCTCGAGCACCATCGGCACACTATCGGCCCTGGTGCGGGCGGTTGCCTCGACCACCATCGGCACACGCTGGGCCCTGGTGCGGGCGCTTGCCTCGGGCACCATCGGCACACGCTGGGCCCTGGTGCGGGCGGTTGCCTCGAGCACCATCGGCACACGCTGGGCCCTGGTGGGTTTAGGCACATCTTCAAATTTCTGCCGTGCCAATGCCATTTTTATGGCTTGTAAATTCATACAATGGTCCCCTAAGCCTTCACGTGAAGTTTCGTTGGAAGATGACTCGTTTTCTATTTTTCACGATTTTCGAAACTTTTTGCGGTTCGGGATTTTTTAAAATTTTTTTATAAGGATTTTTGGCCCCAAATTTTGTAGGCATGATCCTTCTATTTTTGTTGGCATGCACAAAAAAATTCAGCTAAAAACTCGAAGTAGAGAAGATTTTGTGACCGTTTGAAAAAAGTGTCCCCATTTCAGACACTTTAACGGCTACTGGTAGCAAACCTGTAAAATCTCAAATGCTCTTTAAGGGGGTGTGAATTCTCAGAGGTTTGATGAGGGATAGGGGGCCAACACAAGGCCAAGTACCAGCACCCATCGCACACCATGTGCGCACACCCCCCCGGCCCCCCTCCCAATCGCCGGAACCCCAATGCCGCCGGTCAGGTTCTCCGGCGGTACTCCGGCGATGCTCCGGCGATGCTCCGGCGATGCTGTCCCGAGTGAAAAAAATGCGGCACCAGCACATGCTGGAGCCAAGCATGGGCACCGTGGCTCAAAATCGAACTTCGGCCAAGGCCTCGACCATCAATGGCACATGATGACGCATGGTGATGGCACATGCATCGACCATCATCGGCATAGGCTGCCCTTCGGTACGGGCACTTGCCTCGACCGCCATCGGCACAAGCTGGGCCCTGGTGTGGGTTGTTGCCTCGATCACAATCGGCACATGCTGAGCCTTGGTGCGGGCGGTTGCCTCGAGCACCATCGGCAGACCCTGGGCCCTGGTGCGGCCGGTTGCCCCGATAACCATCGGCACACGCTGGGCCCTGGGGCGGGCGCTTGCCCCCAGCACCATCGGCACACGCTGGGCCCTGGTGCGGGCGCTTGCCCCGAACACCATCGGCACAAGCCGGCCCTTGGTCCGGGCTCCTGGCTCGACCACCATCGGCACACGCTGGGCCCTGGTGCGGGCGGTTGCCTCGAACACCATCGGCACACGCCGGCCCTTGGTGCGGCCGGTTGCCTCGACCACCATCGGCACACGCTCGGCCTTGGTGCGGGCGCTTGCCTCGACCACCATCGGCACACGCTGGGCCCTGGTGCGGGCGGTTGCCTCGACCACCATCGGCACACGCTCGGCCTT
>NW_028323027.1:355000-362500 GCF_047325235.1 Durio zibethinus | reverse complement strand
CGAGCACCATCGGCACACGCTCGGCCCTGGTGCGGTCGGTTGCCTCGAGCACCATCGGCACACGCTGGGCCCTGGTGCGGGCGCTTGCCTCAACCACCATCGGCACACGCTGGGCCCTGGTGCGGTCGGTTGCCTCGAGCACCATCGGCACACGCTGGGCCCTGGTGCGGGCGGTTGCCTCGACCACCATCGGCACACGCTGGGCCCTGGTGCGGGCGGTTGCCTCGACCACCATCGGCACACGCTGGGCCCTGGTGCGGGCGCTTGCCTCGACCACCATCGGCACACGCTCGGCCCTGGTGCGGTCGGTTGCCTCGAGCACCATCGGCACACGCTGGGCCCTGGTGCGGCAGGTTGCCTCGACCACCATCGGCACACGCTGGGCCCTGGTGCGGCAGGTTGCCTCGACCACCATCGGCACACGCTGGGCCCTGGTGCGGCAGGTTGCCTCGAGCACCATCGGCACACGCTGGGCCCTGGTGCGGGCGGTTGCCTCGACCACCATCGGCACACGCTGGGCCCTGGTGCGGGCGCTTGCCTCGACCACCATCGGCACACGCTGGGCCCTGGTGCGGCAGGTTGCCTCGATCACCATCGGCACACGCTGGGCCCTGGTGCGGGCGGTTGCCTCGACCACCATCGGCACACGCTGGGCCCTGGTGCGGCAGCTTGCCTCGACCACCATCGGCAGCCTCGACCACCATCGGCACACGCTGGGCCCTGGTGCGGGCGCTTGCCTCGACCACCATCGGCACACGCTCCGCCCTGGTGCGGTCGGTTGCCTCGAGCACCATCGGCACACGCTGGGCCCTGGTGCGGCAGGTTGCCTCGACCACCATCGGCACACGCTGGGCCCTGGTGCGGGCGGTTGCCTCGACCACCATCGGCACACGCTGGGCCCTGGTGCGGGCGCTTGCCTCGACCACCATCGGCACACGCTGGGCCCTGGTGCGGCAGGTTGCCTCGACCACCATCGGCACACGCTGGGCCCTGGTGCGGCAGGTTGCCTCGACCACCATCGGCACACGCTGGGCCCTGGTGCGGGCGCTTGCCTCGAGCACCATCGGCACACGCTCGGCCCTGGTGCGGTCGGTTGCCTCGAGCACCATCGGCACACGCTGGGCCCTGGTGCGGCAGGTTGCCTCGACCACCATCGGCACACGCTGGGCCCTGGTGAGGGCGCTTGCCTCGACCACCATCGGCACACTCTCGGCCCTGGTGCGGTCGGTTGCCTCGAGCACCATCGGCACACGCTGGGCCCTGGTGCGGGCGCTTGCCTCGAGCACCATCGGCACACGCTCGGCCCTGGTGCGGTCGGTTGCCTCGAGCACCATCGGCACACGCTGGGCCCTGGTGCGGCAGGTTGCCTCGACCACCATCGGCACACGCTGGGCCCTGGTGCGGGCGCTTGCCTCGACCACCATCGGCACACGCTCGGCCCTGGTGCGGCAGGTTGCCTCGACCACCATCGGCACACGCTGGGCCCTGGTGCGGGCGCTTGCCTCGACCACCATCGGCACACGCTCGGCCCTGGTGCGGCAGGTTGCCTCGAGCACCATCGGCACACGCTGGGCCCTGGTGCGGGCGGTTGCCTCGACCACCATCGGCACACGCTGGGCCCTGGTGCGGGCGCTTGCCTCGACCACCATCGGCACACGCTGGGCCCTGGTGCGGGCGCTTGCCTCGACCACCATCGGCACACGCTGGGCCCTGGTGCGGCAGGTTGCCTCGAGCACCATCGGCACACGCTGGGCCCTGGTGCGGCAGGTTGCCTCGAGCACCATCGGCACACGCTGGGCCCTGGTGCGGTCGGTTGCCTCGAGCACCATCGGCACACGCTGGGCGCTGGTGCGGGCGCTTGCCTCGACCACCATCGGCACACGCTGGGCCCTGGTGCGGCAGGTTGCCTCGATCACCATCGGCACACGCTGGGCCCTGGTGCGACAGGTTGCCTCGAGCACCATCGGCACACTATCGGCCCTGGTGCGGGCGGTTGCCTCGACCACCATCGGCACACGCTGGGCCCTGGTGCGGGCGCTTGCCTCGGGCACCATCGGCACACGCTGGGCCCTGGTGCGGGCGGTTGCCTCGAGCACCATCGGCACACGCTGGGCCCTGGTGGGTTTAGGCACATCTTCAAATTTCTGCCGTGCCAATGCCATTTTTATGGCTTGTAAATTCATACAATGGTCCCCTAAGCCTTCACGTGAAGTTTCGTTGGAAGATGACTCGTTTTCTATTTTTCACGATTTTTGAAACTTTTTGCGGTTCGGGATTTTTTAAAATTTTTTTATAAGGATTTTTGGCCCCAAATTTTGTAGGCATGATCCTTCTATTTTTGTTGGCATGCACAAAAAAATTCAGCTAAAAACTCGAAGTAGAGAAGATTTTGTGACCGTTTGAAAAAAGTGTCCCCATTTCAGACACTTTAACGGCTACTGGTAGCAAACCTGTAAAATCTCAAATGCTCTTTAAGGGGGTGTGAATTCTCAGAGGTTTGATGAGGGATAGGGGGCCAACACAAGGCCAAGTACCAGCACCCATCGCACACCATGTGCGCACACCCCCCCGGCCCCCCTCCCAATCGCCGGAACCCCAATGCCGCCGGTCAGGTTCTCCGGCGGTACTCCGGCGATGCTCCGGCGATGCTCCGGCGATGCTGTCCCGAGTGAAAAAAATGCGGCACCAGCACATGCTGGAGCCAAGCATGGGCACCGTGGCTCAAAATCGAACTTCGGCCAAGGCCTCGACCATCAATGGCACATGATGACGCATGGTGATGGCACATGCATCGACCATCATCGGCATAGGCTGCCCTTCGGTACGGGCACTTGCCTCGACCGCCATCGGCACAAGCTGGGCCCTGGTGTGGGTTGTTGCCTCGATCACAATCGGCACATGCTGAGCCTTGGTGCGGGCGGTTGCCTCGAGCACCATCGGCAGACCCTGGGCCCTGGTGCGGCCGGTTGCCCCGATAACCATCGGCACACGCTGGGCCCTGGGGCGGGCGCTTGCCCCCAGCACCATCGGCACACGCTGGGCCCTGGTGCGGGCGCTTGCCCCGAACACCATCGGCACACGCTGGGCCCTGGTGCGGGCGGTTGCCTCGAACACCATCGGCACACGCCGGCCCTTGGTGCGGCCGGTTGCCTCGACCACCATCGGCACACGCTCGGCCTTGGTGCGGGCGCTTGCCTCGACCACCATCGGCACACGCTGGGCCCTGGTGCGGGCGGTTGCCTCGACCACCATCGGCACACGCTCGGCCTTGGTGAGGGCGCTTGCCTCGACCACCATCGGCACACGCTGGGCCCTGGTGCGGGCGCTTGCCTCAACCACCATCGGCACACGCTCGGCCTTGGTGCGGGCGGTTGCCTCGACCACCATCGGCACACGCTGGGCCCTGGTGCGGGCGGTTGCCTCGACCACCATCGGCACACGCTGGGCCCTGGTGCTGGCGGTTGCCTCGACCACCATCGGCACACGCTGGGCCCTGGTGCGGGCGGTTGCCTCGAACACCATCGGCACAAGCCGGCCCTTGGTGCGGGCGGTTGCCTCGAGCACCATCGGCACACGCTGGGTGTCATGGTCAGGCCTTGGTCCTGCCATGACTGATCCTGAACCAAGCAGTGGTCGAGACCGAGCTGGCGGGAAAGTGGTTCTACGAGATGTGGGCGTGCATTCCGAGCTTTGGAACATGATGCTAGCATGTTGTGGGGGCAATGGGAGCCCCGAGCCGCAAGATACGCGGGGAAGTTCGGGACAGTGGTCAGACACCCTCAAGCCAAGTAGCCGGGCGGGTGCCGTTGGTCGAAGCCATGCACGGGCACCTTCGAGTGGGTTGGTGGAGTAATGAGCAGAATCAAGGAGCAAGGGTGACCAAGAGGAAGATTACGGGGCCCTGAGTTAGCCAGAGAAAGGCCCTAGGATGGCTGGGCAGAAAAGTGTCCCCGTTTCAGACATTCTTACGGTCACTGGTAGCATAGTGGGAAAATCTCTAACGCTCTTTATAGGGGGATGTTTGGTGTCAGCTCTCCACCACCCCCTTGGCTAGCGGGCAGGCGGGGGCCTGGCTAGTCTGAAGTGAGCTACTCCTAGGCACTCGTGGTGTCTAGGTGGGCGGGCATCGTAGGGTCACGAGCGTGGCATGATGTTTTCTCGGGTAAGGTAAACCCGGGGACGCTTGGGGCCGGCGGGCCTCGTATCGCGCCTTTGCATTGAGACAGGGGGTTTGACGGTAGAATCCGTTATGCCCCTCGGTTTCCCCTCCTCGAGCCGAAAGGATCATGTGATGGTGTTTACGTAAGAGGGATACCATCGGGCCAAAGGGGTGTGCGGGCTAGCAGACAGGCATGCTGCTAGACCCCTGTGGCCAGTCGGGTTGGTGGGCTGCCACTGAGGCAGTCCGCCCTAGTCCCCTTATGGGACTAGCATGATGTGGGGTGTCAATCATGCGTGCGGGCAGAAACTGGGTGCTCGGGGGCTGATGCCCAATGGGAGTTGGGTTCCTCCCTATAGAGTTTGAACTGAACGACCCTACGGGGTCAAAGCCAGGTAAGGCTCGTGGGCATGTGGCTCGAAGGATCGAAGTGGATCTGTCCAAGAGAAAAATAGGCTTGGTGAAGGCTGACCTTGACTAAGAGTAGTCTTGGTGCCGCATGGGTTGCGTGGTTTCAGTAGGAGGAACGCGCGGACCGTGACACTTGGTATCAGAGCCTAGGTTGGCTCAGTGGCGAGAGTTACGCGACCCCATGTGTGGGTCTGGTGATGCGAAATTACGGTGGTGCCAAGCCCGAATGGAGCTATCGAGACACAAATGCAGTTTTTGTGCCTATGGGGGCTCGGGAAAGGGCCACCGTTGCATGCGATGGGAAATATTGGGCCTATGTAAAATGGCTCTCGAGTAGACTCTTGGACGCCTAGAAAAAGGGCACCAGAGTCTAGCCTCACCTAGAAAAAGGTGTTGGCATATGTTGTGGCATGTGATGCCTTTACGGTGAAAGGAACCGTAGTGAGACCGAGATCCGAAAAGGGTCTTACACCATGAAATGGTGTTGTGTCAGGCCACGTGGGCCGAGTGAATCTTGTCCTGAGGGGCAGGAGGCGTCGAGTTGCATGATTAATTACTAATGTGTGCTCTTGCTGTATGGTGCAGGTGCCCCAGGGGGGGGTGCAAGCCGAAGTATTCGGGTCCAAGCATGAGACTACTACACAGAAGAGTATGAAGTGGCTGAAGATTGAAGCCACAAGCGAGATGGTCAGTGGACCATGAGCTGCGTTGGTCAGTGGACCGTGAGTTCTTGTGGTCAGAGGATCACGAGAGTGTGTGTGTGAACCAGGATATTGAACTTGTATTGGCCGAAAGGGAAGGCTTCACGAGTAGTGGTGGTCAGTGGGCCACGACAGGATGTTTTCCAGTGGAACAAGAAAGGGAAAACGGCCAGTTGACAAGGCCTCAGTCGTGCAAGTCAGTGGACCTTGAGGATCGAGCGGGTGAATCCCCGAGTCAAACAAATCAGTGGGCTAGAAGTGCTGGTAGATCAGTGGGTCTCCGAGTATAAGCGGATTTTGGGACGCCCTAGGAACTGGGCTGGAGTCAAAACTATCGAGCAATAGAACCATCAAGGAGACAGGGTTGCGCATAATGCTGTGCTGAGTTTCGAGTAAAAGTGGGGGAGACCTGTCAATTCCCCACGAGACTGAGCCGAGATAAAAGAGCTTGAGCAATGGAGCATAGTGTTCAAGCCGGAGGCAAAGACCGAGTTAGCACGTTTTAAGGTGCCGTCTTGGGGGCGGTTGGCCTGAGGGCCACACCTAGAGAGGTGACCTTGGAGGGGCCGAGAGGACCCAAGTTGGGAGATGACCAAAGTGCTTGAATGCCACTGTGCTAGGGTCATCATGTAGAGTGCCGCATGAGTGCGGTTGACCTAAGCATCACGTCCAGAGGGGCGCATCAGTGAGTTGATGCTGCAAGCGTGCAGTTGGTGTGAGGGGTCACGTCCGGTGGGACGCACCACATGAGTGGCAAAGCTGTGGTCATTCATTCTACTGAGGGTCATCGATCAATGAGGGCACCACGAGGTCGCAACCTAACAAGGATCAAGGGATGAAGCCATGGTATGGCCCATATGAGTACAACCAAGATAGGTCAGGCGGTTCGAACTACAACAAAGCTGAGCAACAATGGGACCAATCTACACCAACTATGGACGAGTACTGTGGACGGTGCCTCATGTGACGGGACCTCGACCCAATCCTTGAGGGCACAAGTAAGAGACATATGAGGAAATGTCAGCTGTGTGCAACAAGATAGTTGGGTGTGGTCTTGGCGTCGATGAGGGCATCGACATAGTAAGTGGGGGAGAGTGTCATGGTCAGGCCTTGGTCCTGCCATGACTGATCCTGAACCAAGCAGTGGTCGAGACCGAGCTGGCGGGAAAGTGGTTCTACGAGATGTGGGCGTGCATTCCGAGCTTTGGAACATGATGCTAGCATGTTGTGGGGGCAATGGGAGCCCCGAGCCGCAAGATACGCGGGGAAGTTCGGGACAGTGGTCAGACACCCTCAAGCCAAGTAGCCGGGCGGGTGCCGTTGGTCGAAGCCATGCACGGGCACCTTCGAGTGGGTTGGTGGAGTAATGAGCAGAATCAAGGAGCAAGGGTGACCAAGAGGAAGATTACGGGGCCCTGAGTTAGCCAGAGAAAGGCCCTAGGATGGCTGGGCAGAAAAGTGTCCCCGTTTCAGACCTTCTTACGGTCACTGGTAGCATAGTGGGAAAATCTCTAACGCTCTTTATAGGGGGATGTTTGGTGTCAGCTCTCCACCACCCCCTTGGCTAGCGGGCAGGCGGGGGCCTGGCTAGTCTGAAGTGAGCTACTCCTAGGCACTCGTGGTGTCTAGGTGGGCGGGCATCGTAGGGTCACGAGCGTGGCATGATGTTTTCTCGGGTAAGGTAAACCCGGGGACGGTTGGGGCCGGCGGGCCTCGTATCGCGCCTTTGCATTGAGACAGGGGGTTTGACGGTAGAATCCGTTATGCCCCTCGGTTTCCCCTCCTCGAGCCGAAAGGATCATGTGATGGTGTTTACGTAAGAGGGATACCATCGGGCCAAAGGGGTGTGCGGGCTAGCAGACAGGCATGCTGCTAGACCCCTGTGGCCAGTCGGGTTGGTGGGCTGCCACTGAGGCAGTCCGCCCTAGTCCCCTTATGGGACTAGCATGATGTGGGGTGTCAATCATGCGTGCGGGCAGAAACTGGGTGCTCGGGGGCTGATGCCCAATGGGAGTTGGGTTCCTCCCTATAGAGTTTGAACTGAACGACCCTACGGGGTCAAAGCCAGGTAAGGCTCGTGGGCATGTAGCTCGAAGGATCGAAGTGGATCTGTCCAAGAGAAAAATAGGCTTGGTGAAGGCTGACCTTGACTAAGAGTAGTCTTGGTGCCGCATGGGTTGCGTGGTTTCAGTAGGAGGAACGCGCGGACCGTGACACTGGGCCCTGGTG
>NW_028323027.1:337500-345000 GCF_047325235.1 Durio zibethinus | reverse complement strand
CACCATCGGCACACGCTGGGCCCTGGTGCGGCAGGTTGCCTCGACCACCATCGGCACACGCTGGGCCCTGGTGCGGCAGGTTGCCTCGACCACCATCGGCACACGCTGGGCCCTGGTGCGGCAGGTTGCCTCGAGCACCATCGGCACACGCTGGGCCCTGGTGCGGTCGGTTGCCTCGACCACCATCGGCACACGCTGGGCCCTGGTGCGGGCGCTTGCCTCGACCACCATCGGCACACGCTGGGCCCTGGTGCGGCAGGTTGCCTCGATCACCATCGGCACACGCTGGGCCCTGGTGCGGGCGGTTGCCTCGACCACCATCGGCACACGCTGGGCCCTGGTGCGGCAGCTTGCCTCGACCACCATCGGCAGCCTTGACCACCATCGGCACACGCTGGGCCCTGGTGCGGGCGCTTGCCTCGACCACCATCGGCACACGCTCCGCCCTGGTGCGGTCGGTTGCCTCGAGCACCATCGGCACACGCTGGGCCCTGGTGCGGCAGGTTGCCTCGACCACCATCGGCACACGCTGGGCCCTGGTGCGGGCGGTTGCCTCGACCACCATCGGCACACGCTGGGCCCTGGTGCGGGCGCTTGCCTCGACCACCATCGGCACACGCTGGGCCCTGGTGCGGCAGGTTGCCTCGAGCACCATCGGCACACGCTGGGCCCTGGTGCGGCAGGTTGCCTCGACCACCATCGGCACACGCTGGGCCCTGGTGCGGGCGCTTGCCTCGAGCACCATCGGCACACGCTCGGCCCTGGTGCGGTCGGTTGCCTCGAGCACCATCGGCACACGCTGGGCCCTGGTGCGGCAGGTTGCCTCGACCACCATCGGCACACGCTGGGCCCTGGTGAGGGCGCTTGCCTCGACCACCATCGGCACACGCTCGGCCCTGGTGCGGTCGGTTGCCTCGAGCACCATCGGCACACGCTGGGCCCTGGTGCGGGCGCTTGCCTCGAGCACCATCGGCACACGCTCGGCCCTGGTGCGGTCGGTTGCCTCGAGCACCATCGACACACGCTGGGCCCTGGTGCGGCAGGTTGCCTCGACCACCATCGGCACACGCTGGGCCCTGGTGCGGGCGCTTGCCTCGACCACCATCGGCACACGCTCGGCCCTGGTGCGGCAGGTTGCCTCGACCACCATCGGCACACGCTGGGCCCTGGTGCGGGCGCTTGCCTCGACCACCATCGGCACACGCTCGGCCCTGGTGCGGCAGGTTGCCTCGAGTACCATCGGCACACGCTGGGCCCTGGTGCGGGCGGTTGCCTCGACCACCATCGGCACACGCTGGGCCCTGGTGCGGCAGGTTGCCTCGAGCACCATCGGCACACGCTGGGCCCTGGTGCGGCAGGTTGCCTCGAGCACCATCGGCACACGCTGGGCCCTGGTGCGGTCGGTTGCCTCGAGCACCATCGGCACACGCTGGGCGCTGGTGCGGGCGCTTGCCTCGACCACCATCGGCACACGCTGGGCCCTGGTGCGGCAGGTTGCCTCGATCACCATCGGCACACGCTGGGCCCTGGTGCGACAGGTTGCCTCGAGCACCATCGGCACACTATCGGCCCTGGTGCGGGCGGTTGCCTCGACCACCATCGGCACACGCTGGGCCCTGGTGCGGGCGCTTGCCTCGGGCACCATCGGCACACGCTGGGCCCTGGTGCGGGCGGTTGCCTCGAGCACCATCGGCACACGCTGGGCCCTGGTGGGTTTAGGCACATCTTCAAATTTCTGCCGTGCCAATGCCATTTTTATGGCTTGTAAATTCATACAATGGTCCCCTAAGCCTTCACGTGAAGTTTCGTTGGAAGATGACTCGTTTTCTATTTTTCACGATTTTCGAAACTTTTTGCGGTTCGGGATTTTTTAAAATTTTTTTATAAGGATTTTTGGCCCCAAATTTTGTAGGCATGATCCTTCTATTTTTGTTGGCATGCACAAAAAAATTCAGCTAAAAACTCGAAGTAGAGAAGATTTTGTGACCGTTTGAAAAAAGTGTCCCCATTTCAGACACTTTAACGGCTACTGGTAGCAAACCTGTAAAATCTCAAATGCTCTTTAAGGGGGTGTGAATTCTCAGAGGTTTGATGAGGGATAGGGGGCCAACACAAGGCCAAGTACCAGCACCCATCGCACACCATGTGCGCACACCCCCCCGGCCCCCCTCCCAATCGCCGGAACCCCAATGCCGCCGGTCAGGTTCTCCGGCGGTACTCCGGCGATGCTCCGGCGATGCTCCGGCGATGCTGTCCCGAGTGAAAAAAATGCGGCACCAGCACATGCTGGAGCCAAGCATGGGCACCGTGGCTCAAAATCGAACTTCGGCCAAGGCCTCGACCATCAATGGCACATGATGACGCATGGTGATGGCACATGCATCGACCATCATCGGCATAGGCTGCCCTTCGGTACGGGCACTTGCCTCGACCGCCATCGGCACAAGCTGGGCCCTGGTGTGGGTTGTTGCCTCGATCACAATCGGCACATGCTGAGCCTTGGTGCGGGCGGTTGCCTCGAGCACCATCGGCAGACCCTGGGCCCTGGTGCGGCCGGTTGCCCCGATAACCATCGGCACACGCTGGGCCCTGGGGCGGGCGCTTGCCCCCAGCACCATCGGCACACGCTGGGCCCTGGTGCGGGCGCTTGCCCCGAACACCATCGGCACACGCTGGGCCCTGGTGCGGGCGGTTGCCTCGAACACCATCGGCACACGCCGGCCCTTGGTGCGGCCGGTTGCCTCGACCACCATCGGCACACGCTCGGCCTTGGTGCGGGCGCTTGCCTCGACCACCATCGGCACACGCTGGGCCCTGGTGCGGGCGGTTGCCTCGACCACCATCGGCACACGCTCGGCCTTGGTGAGGGCGCTTGCCTCGACCACCATCGGCACACGCTGGGCCCTGGTGCGGGCGCTTGCCTCAACCACCATCGGCACACGCTCGGCCTTGGTGCGGGCGGTTGCCTCGACCACCATCGGCACACGCTGGGCCCTGGTGCGGGCGGTTGCCTCGACCACCATCGGCACACGCTGGGCCCTGGTGCTGGCGGTTGCCTCGACCACCATCGGCACACGCTGGGCCCTGGTGCGGGCGGTTGCCTCGAACACCATCGGCACAAGCCGGCCCTTGGTGCGGGCGGTTGCCTCGAGCACCATCGGCACACGCTGGGTGTCATGGTCAGGCCTTGGTCCTGCCATGACTGATCCTGAACCAAGCAGTGGTCGAGACCGAGCTGGCGGGAAAGTGGTTCTACGAGATGTGGGCGTGCATTCCGAGCTTTGGAACATGATGCTAGCATGTTGTGGGGGCAATGGGAGCCCCGAGCCGCAAGATACGCGGGGAAGTTCGGGACAGTGGTCAGACACCCTCAAGCCAAGTAGCCGGGCGGGTGCCGTTGGTCGAAGCCATGCACGGGCACCTTCGAGTGGGTTGGTGGAGTAATGAGCAGAATCAAGGAGCAAGGGTGACCAAGAGGAAGATTACGGGGCCCTGAGTTAGCCAGAGAAAGGCCCTAGGATGGCTGGGCAGAAAAGTGTCCCCGTTTCAGACATTCTTACGGTCACTGGTAGCATAGTGGGAAAATCTCTAACGCTCTTTATAGGGGGATGTTTGGTGTCAGCTCTCCACCACCCCCTTGGCTAGCGGGCAGGCGGGGGCCTGGCTAGTCTGAAGTGAGCTACTCCTAGGCACTCGTGGTGTCTAGGTGGGCGGGCATCGTAGGGTCACGAGCGTGGCATGATGTTTTCTCGGGTAAGGTAAACCCGGGGACGCTTGGGGCCGGCGGGCCTCGTATCGCGCCTTTGCATTGAGACAGGGGGTTTGACGGTAGAATCCGTTATGCCCCTCGGTTTCCCCTCCTCGAGCCGAAAGGATCATGTGATGGTGTTTACGTAAGAGGGATACCATCGGGCCAAAGGGGTGTGCGGGCTAGCAGACAGGCATGCTGCTAGACCCCTGTGGCCAGTCGGGTTGGTGGGCTGCCACTGAGGCAGTCCGCCCTAGTCCCCTTATGGGACTAGCATGATGTGGGGTGTCAATCATGCGTGCGGGCAGAAACTGGGTGCTCGGGGGCTGATGCCCAATGGGAGTTGGGTTCCTCCCTATAGAGTTTGAACTGAACGACCCTACGGGGTCAAAGCCAGGTAAGGCTCGTGGGCATGTGGCTCGAAGGATCGAAGTGGATCTGTCCAAGAGAAAAATAGGCTTGGTGAAGGCTGACCTTGACTAAGAGTAGTCTTGGTGCCGCATGGGTTGCGTGGTTTCAGTAGGAGGAACGCGCGGACCGTGACACTTGGTATCAGAGCCTAGGTTGGCTCAGTGGCGAGAGTTACGCGACCCCATGTGTGGGTCTGGTGATGCGAAATTACGGTGGTGCCAAGCCCGAATGGAGCTATCGAGACACAAATGCAGTTTTTGTGCCTATGGGGGCTCGGGAAAGGGCCACCGTTGCATGCGATGGGAAATATTGGGCCTATGTAAAATGGCTCTCGAGTAGACTCTTGGACGCCTAGAAAAAGGGCACCAGAGTCTAGCCTCACCTAGAAAAAGGTGTTGGCATATGTTGTGGCATGTGATGCCTTTACGGTGAAAGGAACCGTAGTGAGACCGAGATCCGAAAAGGGTCTTACACCATGAAATGGTGTTGTGTCAGGCCACGTGGGCCGAGTGAATCTTGTCCTGAGGGGCAGGAGGCGTCGAGTTGCATGATTAATTACTAATGTGTGCTCTTGCTGTATGGTGCAGGTGCCCCAGGGGGGGGTGCAAGCCGAAGTATTCGGGTCCAAGCATGAGACTACTACACAGAAGAGTATGAAGTGGCTGAAGATTGAAGCCACAAGCGAGATGGTCAGTGGACCATGAGCTGCGTTGGTCAGTGGACCGTGAGTTCTTGTGGTCAGAGGATCACGAGAGTGTGTGTGTGAACCAGGATATTGAACTTGTATTGGCCGAAAGGGAAGGCTTCACGAGTAGTGGTGGTCAGTGGGCCACGACAGGATGTTTTCCAGTGGAACAAGAAAGGGAAAACGGCCAGTTGACAAGGCCTCAGTCGTGCAAGTCAGTGGACCTTGAGGATCGAGCGGGTGAATCCCCGAGTCAAACAAATCAGTGGGCTAGAAGTGCTGGTAGATCAGTGGGTCTCCGAGTATAAGCGGATTTTGGGACGCCCTAGGAACTGGGCTGGAGTCAAAACTATCGAGCAATAGAACCATCAAGGAGACAGGGTTGCGCATAATGCTGTGCTGAGTTTCGAGTAAAAGTGGGGGAGACCTGTCAATTCCCCACGAGACTGAGCCGAGATAAAAGAGCTTGAGCAATGGAGCATAGTGTTCAAGCCGGAGGCAAAGACCGAGTTAGCACGTTTTAAGGTGCCGTCTTGGGGGCGGTTGGCCTGAGGGCCACACCTAGAGAGGTGACCTTGGAGGGGCCGAGAGGACCCAAGTTGGGAGATGACCAAAGTGCTTGAATGCCACTGTGCTAGGGTCATCATGTAGAGTGCCGCATGAGTGCGGTTGACCTAAGCATCACGTCCAGAGGGGCGCATCAGTGAGTTGATGCTGCAAGCGTGCAGTTGGTGTGAGGGGTCACGTCCGGTGGGACGCACCACATGAGTGGCAAAGCTGTGGTCATTCATTCTACTGAGGGTCATCGATCAATGAGGGCACCACGAGGTCGCAACCTAACAAGGATCAAGGGATGAAGCCATGGTATGGCCCATATGAGTACAACCAAGATAGGTCAGGCGGTTCGAACTACAACAAAGCTGAGCAACAATGGGACCAATCTACACCAACTATGGACGAGTACTGTGGACGGTGCCTCATGTGACGGGACCTCGACCCAATCCTTGAGGGCACAAGTAAGAGACATATGAGGAAATGTCAGCTGTGTGCAACAAGATAGTTGGGTGTGGTCTTGGCGTCGATGAGGGCATCGACATAGTAAGTGGGGGAGAGTGTCATGGTCAGGCCTTGGTCCTGCCATGACTGATCCTGAACCAAGCAGTGGTCGAGACCGAGCTGGCGGGAAAGTGGTTCTACGAGATGTGGGCGTGCATTCCGAGCTTTGGAACATGATGCTAGCATGTTGTGGGGGCAATGGGAGCCCCGAGCCGCAAGATACGCGGGGAAGTTCGGGACAGTGGTCAGACACCCTCAAGCCAAGTAGCCGGGCGGGTGCCGTTGGTCGAAGCCATGCACGGGCACCTTCGAGTGGGTTGGTGGAGTAATGAGCAGAATCAAGGAGCAAGGGTGACCAAGAGGAAGATTACGGGGCCCTGAGTTAGCCAGAGAAAGGCCCTAGGATGGCTGGGCAGAAAAGTGTCCCCGTTTCAGACATTCTTACGGTCACTGGTAGCATAGTGGGAAAATCTCTAACGCTCTTTATAGGGGGATGTTTGGTGTCAGCTCTCCACCACCCCCTTGGCTAGCGGGCAGGCGGGGGCCTGGCTAGTCTGAAGTGAGCTACTCCTAGGCACTCGTGGTGTCTAGGTGGGCGGGCATCGTAGGGTCACGAGCGTGGCATGATGTTTTCTCGGGTAAGGTAAACCCGGGGACGGTTGGGGCCGGCGGGCCTCGTATCGCGCCTTTGCATTGAGACAGGGGGTTTGACGGTAGAATCCGTTATGCCCCTCGGTTTCCCCTCCTCGAGCCGAAAGGATCATGTGATGGTGTTTACGTAAGAGGGATACCATCGGGCCAAAGGGGTGTGCGGGCTAGCAGACAGGCATGCTGCTAGACCCCTGTGGCCAGTCGGGTTGGTGGGCTGCCACTGAGGCAGTCCGCCCTAGTCCCCTTATGGGACTAGCATGATGTGGGGTGTCAATCATGCGTGCGGGCAGAAACTGGGTGCTCGGGGGCTGATGCCCAATGGGAGTTGGGTTCCTCCCTATAGAGTTTGAACTGAACGACCCTACGGGGTCAAAGCCAGGTAAGGCTCGTGGGCATGTGGCTCGAAGGATCGAAGTGGATCTGTCCAAGAGAAAAATAGGCTTGGTGAAGGCTGACCTTGACTAAGAGTAGTCTTGGTGCCGCATGGGTTGCGTGGTTTCAGTAGGAGGAACGCGCGGACCGTGACACTGGGCCCTGGTGCGGGCGGTTGCCTCGACCACCATCGGCACACGCTGGGCCCTGGTGCGGACGGTTGCCTCGAGCACCATGGGCACACGCTGGCCCTTGGTGCGGGCTCTTGCCTCGACCACCATCAGCAGAAGATAGCCCCTACGTCGAACACCATCGATACATGCCGGGCCTTGGTGTGGGCACATGCCTCGAGCTGGTGCGGGCGGTTGCCTCGACCACCATCGGCTCACGTTGGCCCTTGTTGCGGGCACATGCCTCGACCACCATCGGCACCTGCGCACCCTCGGTGTGGGATTTGCTTGTTTGGAAAAAGTGTCCCCGTTTCAGACATTTTAACGTCTACTGGTAGCATATCTGTAAAATCTCTAATGCTCTTTAGGGGGTGGTGGTCCGGCACCCCCTCTCCCCCCCCCACGGG
>NW_028323027.1:325000-327500 GCF_047325235.1 Durio zibethinus | reverse complement strand
GGCGCTTGCCTCGACCACCATCGGCACACGCTCCGCCCTGGTGCGGTCGGTTGCCTCGAGCACCATCGGCACACGCTGGGCCCTGGTGCGGCAGGTTGCCTCGACCACCATCGGCACACGCTGGGCCCTGGTGCGGGCGGTTGCCTCGACCACCATCGGCACACGCTGGGCCCTGGTGCGGGCGCTTGCCTCGACCACCATCGGCACACGCTGGGCCCTGGTGCGGCAGGTTGCCTCGAGCACCATCGGCACACGCTGGGCCCTGGTGCGGCAGGTTGCCTCGACCACCATCGGCACACGCTGGGCCCTGGTGCGGGCGCTTGCCTCGAGCACCATCGGCACACGCTCGGCCCTGGTGCGGTCGGTTGCCTCGAGCACCATCGGCACACGCTGGGCCCTGGTGCGGCAGGTTGCCTCGACCACCATCGGCACACGCTGGGCCCTGGTGAGGGCGCTTGCCTCGACCACCATCGGCACACGCTCGGCCCTGGTGCGGTCGGTTGCCTCGAGCACCATCGGCACACGCTGGGCCCTGGTGCGGGCGCTTGCCTCGAGCACCATCGGCACACGCTCGGCCCTGGTGCGGTCGGTTGCCTCGAGCACCATCGGCACACGCTGGGCCCTGGTGCGGCAGGTTGCCTCGACCACCATCGGCACACGCTGGGCCCTGGTGCGGGCGCTTGCCTCGACCACCATCGGCACACGCTCGGCCCTGGTGCGGCAGGTTGCCTCGACCACCATCGGCACACGCTGGGCCCTGGTGCGGGCGCTTGCCTCGACCACCATCGGCACACGCTCGGCCCTGGTGCGGCAGGTTGCCTCGAGCACCATCGGCACACGCTGGGCCCTGGTGCGGGCGGTTGCCTCGACCACCATCGGCACACGCTGGGCCCTGGTGCGGGCGCTTGCCTCGACCACCATCGGCACACGCTGGGCCCTGGTGCGGCAGGTTGCCTCGAGCACCATCGGCACACGCTGGGCCCTGGTGCGGCAGGTTGCCTCGAGCACCATCGGCACACGCTGGGCCCTGGTGCGGTCGGTTGCCTCGAGCACCATCGGCACACGCTGGGCGCTGGTGCGGGCGCTTGCCTCGACCACCATCGGCACACGCTGGGCCCTGGTGCGGCAGGTTGCCTCGATCACCATCGGCACACGCTGGGCCCTGGTGCGACAGGTTGCCTCGAGCACCATCGGCACACTATCGGCCCTGGTGCGGGCGGTTGCCTCGACCACCATCGGCACACGCTGGGCCCTGGTGCGGGCGCTTGCCTCGGGCACCATCGGCACACGCTGGGCCCTGGTGCGGGCGGTTGCCTCGAGCACCATCGGCACACGCTGGGCCCTGGTGGGTTTAGGCACATCTTCAAATTTCTGCCGTGCCAATGCCATTTTTATGGCTTGTAAATTCATACAATGGTCCCCTAAGCCTTCACGTGAAGTTTCGTTGGAAGATGACTCGTTTTCTATTTTTCACGATTTTCGAAACTTTTTGCGGTTCGGGATTTTTTAAAATTTTTTTATAAGGATTTTTGGCCCCAAATTTTGTAGGCATGATCCTTCTATTTTTGTTGGCATGCACAAAAAAATTCAGCTAAAAACTCGAAGTAGAGAAGATTTTGTGACCGTTTGAAAAAAATGTCCCCATTTCAGACACTTTAACGGCTACTGGTAGCAAACCTGTAAAATCTCAAATGCTCTTTAAGGGGGTGTGAATTCTCAGAGGTTTGATGAGGGATAGGGGGCCAACACAAGGCCAAGTACCAGCACCCATCGCACACCATGTGCGCACACCCCCCCGGCCCCCCTCCCAATCGCCGGAACCCCAATGCCGCCGGTCAGGTTCTCCGGCGGTACTCCGGCGATGCTCCGACGATGCTCCGACGATGCTGTCCCGAGTGAAAAAAATGCGGCACCAGCACATGCTGGAGCCAAGCATGGGCACCGTGGCTCAAAATCGAACTTCGGCCAAGGCCTCGACCATCAATGGCACATGATGACGCATGGTGATGGCACATGCATCGACCATCATCGGCATAGGCTGCCCTTCGGTACGGGCACTTGCCTCGACCGCCATCGGCACAAGCTGGGCCCTGGTGTGGGTTGTTGCCTCGATCACAATCGGCACATGCTGAGCCTTGGTGCGGGCGGTTGCCTCGAGCACCATCGGCAGACCCTGGGCCCTGGTGCGGCCGGTTGCCCCGATAACCATCGGCACACGCTGGGCCCTGGGGCGGGCGCTTGCCCCCAGCACCATCGGCACACGCTGGGCCCTGGTGCGGGCGCTTGCCCCGAACACCATCGGCACAAGCCGGCCCTTGGTGCGGGCTCCTGGCTCGACCACCATCGGCACACGCTGGGCCCTGGTGCGGGCGGTTGCCTCGAACACCATCGGCACACGCCGGCCCTTGGTGCGGCCGGTTGCCTCGACCACCATCGGCACACGCTCGGCCTTGGTGCGGGCGCTTGCCTCGACCACCATCGGCACACGCTGGGCCCTGGT
>NW_028323027.1:312500-315000 GCF_047325235.1 Durio zibethinus | reverse complement strand
CCACCATCGGCACACGCTGGGCCCTGGTGCGGCAGCTTGCCTCGAGCACCATCGGCACACGCTCGGCCCTGGTGCGGTCGGTTGCCTCGAGCACCATCGGCACACGCTGGGCCCTGGTGCGGGCGCTTGCCTCGACCACCATCGGCACACGCTGGGCCCTGGTGCGGTCGGTTGCCTCGAGCACCATCGGCACACGCTGGGCCCTGGTGCGGGCGGTTGCCTCGACCACCATCGGCACACGCTGGGCCCTGGTGCGGGCGGTTGCCTCGACCACCATCGGCACACGCTGGGCCCTGGTGCGGGCGCTTGCCTCGACCACCATCGGCACACGCTCGGCCCTGGTGCGGTCGGTTGCCTCGAGCACCATCGGCACACGCTGGGCCCTGGTGCGGCAGGTTGCCTCGACCACCATCGGCACACGCTGGGCCCTGGTGCGGCAGGTTGCCTCGACCACCATCGGCACACGCTGGGCCCTGGTGCGGCAGGTTGCCTCGAGCACCATCGGCACACGCTGGGCCCTGGTGCGATCGGTTGCCTCGACCACCATCGGCACACGCTGGGCCCTGGTGCGGGCGCTTGCCTCGACCACCATCGGCACACGCTGGGCCCTGGTGCGGCAGGTTGCCTCGATCACCATCGGCACACGCTGGGCCCTGGTGCGGGCGGTTGCCTCGACCACCATCGGCACACGCTGGGCCCTGGTGCGGCAGCTTGCCTCGACCACCATCGGCAGCCTCGACCACCATCGGCACACGCTGGGCCCTGGTGCGGGCGCTTGCCTCGACCACCATCGGCACACGCTCCGCCCTGGTGCGGTCGGTTGCCTCGAGCACCATCGGCACACGCTGGGCCCTGGTGCGGCAGGTTGCCTCGACCACCATCGGCACACGCTGGGCCCTGGTGCGGGCGGTTGCCTCGACCACCATCGGCACACGCTGGGCCCTGGTGCGGGCGCTTGCCTCGACCACCATCGGCACACGCTGGGCCCTGGTGCGGCAGGTTGCCTCGAGCACCATCGGCACACGCTGGGCCCTGGTGCGGCAGGTTGCCTCGACCACCATCGGCACACGCTGGGCCCTGGTGCGGGCGCTTGCCTCGAGCACCATCGGCACACGCTCGGCCCTGGTGCGGTCGGTTGCCTCGAGCACCATCGGCACACGCTGGGCCCTGGTGCGGCAGGTTGCCTCGACCACCATCGGCACACGCTGGGCCCTGGTGAGGGCGCTTGCCTCGACCACCATCGGCACACGCTCGGCCCTGGTGCGGTCGGTTGCCTCGAGCACCATCGGCACACGCTGGGCCCTGGTGCGGGCGCTTGCCTCGAGCACCATCGGCACACGCTCGGCCCTGGTGCGGTCGGTTGCCTCGAGCACCATCGGCACACGCTGGGCCCTGGTGCGGCAGGTTGCCTCGACCACCATCGGCACACGCTGGGCCCTGGTGCGGGCGCTTGCCTCGACCACCATCGGCACACGCTCGGCCCTGGTGCGGCAGGTTGCCTCGACCACCATCGGCACACGCTGGGCCCTGGTGCGGGCGCTTGCCTCGACCACCATCGGCACACGCTCGGCCCTGGTGCGGCAGGTTGCCTCGAGCACCATCGGCACACGCTGGGCCCTGGTGCGGGCGGTTGCCTCGACCACCATCGGCACACGCTGGGCCCTGGTGCGGGCGCTTGCCTCGACCACCATCGGCACACGCTGGGCCCTGGTGCGGCAGGTTGCCTCGAGCACCATCGGCACACGCTGGGCCCTGGTGCGGCAGGTTGCCTCGAGCACCATCGGCACACGCTGGGCCCTGGTGCGGTCGGTTGCCTCGAGCACCATCGGCACACGCTGGGCGCTGGTGCGGGCGCTTGCCTCGACCACCATCGGCACACGCTGGGCCCTGGTGCGGCAGGTTGCCTCGATCACCATCGGCACACGCTGGGCCCTGGTGCGACAGGTTGCCTCGAGCACCATCGGCACACTATCGGCCCTGGTGCGGGCGGTTGCCTCGACCACCATCGGCACACGCTGGGCCCTGGTGCGGGCGCTTGCCTCGGGCACCATCGGCACACGCTGGGCCCTGGTGCGGGCGGTTGCCTCGAGCACCATCGGCACACGCTGGGCCCTGGTGGGTTTAGGCACATCTTCAAATTTCTGCCGTGCCAATGCCATTTTTATGGCTTGTAAATTCATACAATGGTCCCCTAAGCCTTCACGTGAAGTTTCGTTGGAAGATGACTCGTTTTCTATTTTTCACGATTTTCGAAACTTTTTGCGGTTCGGGATTTTTTAAAATTTTTTTATAAGGATTTTTGGCCCCAAATTTTGTAGGCATGATCCTTCTATTTTTGTTGGCATGCACAAAAAAATTCAGCTAAAAACTCGAAGTAGAGAAGATTTTGTGACCGTTTGAAAAAAGTGTCCCCATTTCAGACACTTTAACGGCTACTGGTAGCAAACCTGTAAAATCTCAAATGCTCTTTAAGGGGGTGTGAATTCTCAGAGGTTTGATG
>NW_028323027.1:297500-302500 GCF_047325235.1 Durio zibethinus | reverse complement strand
CTCGACCGCCATCGGCACAAGCTGGGCCCTGGTGTGGGTTGTTGCCTCGATCACCAGCGGCACATGCTGAGCCTTGGTGCGGGCGGTTGCCTCGAGCACCATCCGCAGACCCTGGGCCCTGGTGCGGCCGGTTGCCCCGATAACCATCGGCACACGCTGGGCCCTGGAGCGGCCGGTTGCCTCGATCACCATCGGCAAAAGCTGGGCCCTGGTGGGGGCGCTTGCCTCGACCACCATCGGCACACGCTGGGCACTGGTGCGGGCGCTTGCCTCGACCACCATCGGCACACGCTGGGCCCTGGTGCGGGCGGTTGCCCCCAGCACCATCGGCACATGTTGGGCCCTGGTGCGGGCGCTTGCCTCGACCACCATCGGCACACGCTGGGCCCTGGTGCGGGCGCTTGCCTCGACCACCATCGGCACACGCTGGGCCCTGGTGCGGGCGCTTGCCTCGACCACCATCGGCACACGCTGGGCCCTGGTGCGGCAGGTTGCCTCGACCACCATCGGCACACGCTGGGCCCTGGTGCGGTCGGTTGCCTCGAGCACCATCGGCACACGCTGGGCCCTGGTGCGGGCGGTTGCCTCGACCACCATCGGCACACGCTGGGCCCTGGTGCGGCAGGTTGCCTCGACCACCATCGGCACACGCTGGGCCCTGGTGCGGCAGGTTGCCTCGAGCACCATCGGCACACGCTGGGCCCTGGTGCGGTCGGTTGCCTCGATCACCATCGGCACACGCTGGGCCCTGGTGCGGGCGGTTGCCTCGACCACCATCGGCACACGCTGGGCCCTGGTGCGGCAGCTTGCCTCGAGCACCATCGGCACACGCTCGGCCCTGGTGCGGTCGGTTGCCTCGAGCACCATCGGCACACGCTGGGCCCTGGTGCGGGCGCTTGCCTCGACCACCATCGGCACACGCTGGGCCCTGGTGCGGTCGGTTGCCTCGAGCACCATCGGCACACGCTGGGCCCTGGTGCGGGCGGTTGCCTCGACCACCATCGGCACACGCTGGGCCCTGGTGCGGGCGGTTGCCTCGACCACCATCGGCACACGCTGGGCCCTGGTGCGGGCGCTTGCCTCGACCACCATCGGCACACGCTCGGCCCTGGTGCGGTCGGTTGCCTCGAGCACCATCGGCACACGCTGGGCCCTGGTGCGGCAGGTTGCCTCGACCACCATCGGCACACGCTGGGCCCTGGTGCGGCAGGTTGCCTCGACCACCATCGGCACACGCTGGGCCCTGGTGCGGCAGGTTGCCTCGAGCACCATCGGCACACGCTGGGCCCTGGTGCGGTCGGTTGCCTCGACCACCATCGGCACACGCTGGGCCCTGGTGCGGGCGCTTGCCTCGACCACCATCGGCACACGCTGGGCCCTGGTGCGGCAGGTTGCCTCGATCACCATCGGCACACGCTGGGCCCTGGTGCGGGCGGTTGCCTCGACCACCATCGGCACACGCTGGGCCCTGGTGCGGCAGCTTGCCTCGACCACCATCGGCAGCCTCGACCACCATCGGCACACGCTGGGCCCTGGTGCGGGCGCTTGCCTCGACCACCATCGGCACACGCTCCGCCCTGGTGCGGTCGGTTGCCTCGAGCACCATCGGCACACGCTGGGCCCTGGTGCGGCAGGTTGCCTCGACCACCATCGGCACACGCTGGGCCCTGGTGCGGGCGGTTGCCTCGACCACCATCGGCACACGCTGGGCCCTGGTGCGGGCGCTTGCCTCGACCACCATCGGCACACGCTGGGCCCTGGTGCGGCAGGTTGCCTCGACCACCATCGGCACACGCTGGGCCCTGGTGCGGCAGGTTGCCTCGACCACCATCGGCACACGCTGGGCCCTGGTGCGGGCGCTTGCCTCGAGCACCATCGGCACACGCTCGGCCCTGGTGCGGTCGGTTGCCTCGAGCACCATCGGCACACGCTGGGCCCTGGTGCGGCAGGTTGCCTCGACCACCATCGGCACACGCTGGGCCCTGGTGAGGGCGCTTGCCTCGACCACCATCGGCACACGCTCGGCCCTGGTGCGGTCGGTTGCCTCGAGCACCATCGGCACACGCTGGGCCCTGGTGCGGGCGCTTGCCTCGAGCACCATCGGCACACGCTCGGCCCTGGTGCGGTCGGTTGCCTCGAGCACCATCGGCACACACTGGGCCCTGGTGCGGCAGGTTGCCTCGACCACCATCGGCACACGCTGGGCCCTGGTGCGGGCGCTTGCCTCGACCACCATCGGCACACGCTCGGCCCTGGTGCGGCAGGTTGCCTCGACCACCATCGGCACACGCTGGGCCCTGGTGCGGGCGCTTGCCTCGACCACCATCGGCACACGCTCGGCCCTGGTGCGGCAGGTTGCCTCGAGCACCATCGGCACACGCTGGGCCCTGGTGCGGGCGGTTGCCTCGACCACCATCGGCACACGCTGGGCCCTGGTGCGGGCGCTTGCCTCGACCACCATCGGCACACGCTGGGCCCTGGTGCGGCAGGTTGCCTCGAGCACCATCGGCACACGCTGGGCCCTGGTGCGGCAGGTTGCCTCGAGCACCATCGGCACACGCTGGGCCCTGGTGCGGTCGGTTGCCTCGAGCACCATCGGCACACGCTGGGCGCTGGTGCGGGCGCTTGCCTCGACCACCATCGGCACACGCTGGGCCCTGGTGCGGCAGGTTGCCTCGATCACCATCGGCACACGCTGGGCCCTGGTGCGACAGGTTGCCTCGAGCACCATCGGCACACTATCGGCCCTGGTGCGGGCGGTTGCCTCGACCACCATCGGCACACGCTGGGCCCTGGTGCGGGCGCTTGCCTCGGGCACCATCGGCACACGCTGGGCCCTGGTGCGGGCGGTTGCCTCGAGCACCATCGGCACACGCTGGGCCCTGGTGGGTTTAGGCACATCTTCAAATTTCTGCCGTGCCAATGCCATTTTTATGGCTTGTAAATTCATACAATGGTCCCCTAAGCCTTCACGTGAAGTTTCGTTGGAAGATGACTCGTTTTCTATTTTTCACGATTTTCGAAACTTTTTGCGGTTCGGGATTTTTTAAAATTTTTTTATAAGGATTTTTGGCCCCAAATTTTGTAGGCATGATCCTTCTATTTTTGTTGGCATGCACAAAAAAATTCAGCTAAAAACTCGAAGTAGAGAAGATTTTGTGACCGTTTGAAAAAAGTGTCCCCATTTCAGACACTTTAACGGCTACTGGTAGCAAACCTGTAAAATCTCAAATGCTCTTTAAGGGGGTGTGAATTCTCAGAGGTTTGATGAGGGATAGGGGGCCAACACAAGGCCAAGTACCAGCACCCATCGCACACCATGTGCGCACACCCCCCCGGCCCCCCTCCCAATCGCCGGAACCCCAATGCCGCCGGTCAGGTTCTCCGGCGGTACTCCGGCGATGCTCCGGCGATGCTCCGGCGATGCTGTCCCGAGTGAAAAAAATGCGGCACCAGCACATGCTGGAGCCAAGCATGGGCACCGTGGCTCAAAATCGAACTTCGGCCAAGGCCTCGACCATCAATGGCACATGATGACGCATGGTGATGGCACATGCATCGACCATCATCGGCATAGGCTGCCCTTCGGTACGGGCACTTGCCTCGACCGCCATCGGCACAAGCTGGGCCCTGGTGTGGGTTGTTGCCTCGATCACAATCGGCACATGCTGAGCCTTGGTGCGGGCGGTTGCCTCGAGCACCATCGGCAGACCCTGGGCCCTGGTGCGGCCGGTTGCCCCGATAACCATCGGCACACGCTGGGCCCTGGGGCGGGCGCTTGCCCCCAGCACCATCGGCACACGCTGGGCCCTGGTGCGGGCGCTTGCCCCGAACACCATCGGCACAAGCCGGCCCTTGGTGCGGGCTCCTGGCTCGACCACCATCGGCACACGCTGGGCCCTGGTGCGGGCGGTTGCCTCGAACACCATCGGCACACGCCGGCCCTTGGTGCGGCCGGTTGCCTCGACCACCATCGGCACACGCTCGGCCTTGGTGCGGGCGCTTGCCTCGACCACCATCGGCACACGCTGGGCCCTGGTGCGGGCGGTTGCCTCGACCACCATCGGCACACGCTCGGCCTTGGTGAGGGCGCTTGCCTCGACCACCATCGGCACACGCTGGGCCCTGGTGCGGGCGCTTGCCTCAACCACCATCGGCACACGCTCGGCCTTGGTGCGGGCGGTTGCCTCGACCACCATCGGCACACGCTGGGCCCTGGTGCGGGCGGTTGCCTCGACCACCATCGGCACACGCTGGGCCCTGGTGCTGGCGGTTGCCTCGACCACCATCGGCACACGCTGGGCCCTGGTGCGGGCGGTTGCCTCGAACACCATCGGCACAAGCCGGCCCTTGGTGCGGGCGGTTGCCTCGAGCACCATCGGCACACGCTGGGCCCTGGTGCGGGCGGTTGCCTCGACCACCATCGGCACACGCTGGGCCCTGGTGCGGACGGTTGCCTCGAGCACCATGGGCACACGCTGGCCCTTGGTGCGGGCTCTTGCCTCGACCACCATCAGCAGAAGATAGCCCCTACGTCGAACACCATCGATACATGCCGGGCCTTGGTGTGGGCACATGCCTCGAGCTGGTGCGGGCGGTTGCCTCGACCACCATCGGCTCACGTTGGCCCTTGTTGCGGGCACATGCCTCGACCACCATCGGCACCTGCGCACCCTCGGTGTGGGATTTGCTTGTTTGGAAAAAGTGTCCCCGTTTCAGACATTTTAACGTCTACTGGTAGCATATCTGTAAAATCTCTAATGCTCTTTAGGGGGTGGTGGTCCGGCACCCCCTCTCCCCCCCCCACGGGGGGAGTAGGTGTGCGCGATGGGCCTCCCATTGCGTGCACCCCGGCCAACGTCCCTCGAACGAAATACAGGGCGTGCATGCCTTCCGGCGATTTTTGTCCGGCGACTGGTTGCTCCGGTGACCGGCAGGCGCCCATGGCCTCGATCGGTTGGCTTGCATGCAAAAAAAGGGAGCCGAGCTCCAGCCCGTGC
>NW_028323027.1:282500-287500 GCF_047325235.1 Durio zibethinus | reverse complement strand
CGGCACACGCTGGGCCCTGGTGCGGCAGGTTGCCTCGAGCACCATCGGCACACGCTGGGCCCTGGTGCGGCAGGTTGCCTCGACCACCATCGGCACACGCTGGGCCCTGGTGCGGGCGCTTACCTCGAGCACCATCGGCACACGCTCGGCCCTGGTGCGGTCGGTTGCCTCGAGCACCATCGGCACACGCTGGGCCCTGGTGCGGCAGGTTGCCTCGACCACCATCGGCACACGCTGGGCCCTGGTGAGGGCGCTTGCCTCGACCACCATCGGCACACGCTCGGCCCTGGTGCGGTCGGTTGCCTCGAGCACCATCGGCACACGCTGGGCCCTGGTGCGGGCGCTTGCCTCGAGCACCATCGGCACACGCTCGGCCCTGGTGCGGTCGGTTGCCTCGAGCACCATCGGCACACGCTGGGCCCTGGTGCGGCAGGTTGCCTCGACCACCATCGGCACACGCTGGGCCCTGGTGCGGGCGCTTGCCTCGACCACCATCGGCACACGCTCGGCCCTGGTGCGGCAGGTTGCCTCGACCACCATCGGCACACGCTGGGCCCTGGTGCGGGCGCTTGCCTCGACCACCATCGGCACACGCTCGGCCCTGGTGCGGCAGGTTGCCTCGAGCACCATCGGCACACGCTGGGCCCTGGTGCGGGCGGTTGCCTCGACCACCATCGGCACACGCTGGGCCCTGGTGCGGGCGCTTGCCTCGACCACCATCGGCACACGCTGGGCCCTGGTGCGGCAGGTTGCCTCGAGCACCATCGGCACACGCTGGGCCCTGGTGCGGCAGGTTGCCTCGAGCACCATCGGCACACGCTGGGCCCTGGTGCGGTCGGTTGCCTCGAGCACCATCGGCACATGCTGGGCGCTGGTGCGGGTGCTTGCCTCGACCACCATCGGCACACGCTGGGCCCTGGTGCGGCAGGTTGCCTCGATCACCATCGGCACACGCTGGGCCCTGGTGCGACAGGTTGCCTCGAGCACCATCGGCACACTATCGGCCCTGGTGCGGGCGGTTGCCTCGACCACCATCGGCACACGCTGGGCCCTGGTGCGGGCGGTTGCCTCGAGCACCATCGGCACACGCTGGGCCCTGGTGGGTTTAGGCACATCTTCAAATTTCTGCCGTGCCAATGCCATTTTTATGGCTTGTAAATTCATACAATGGTCCCCTAAGCCTTCACGTGAAGTTTCGTTGGAAGATGACTCGTTTTCTATTTTTCACGATTTTCGAAACTTTTTGCGGTTCGGGATTTTTTAAAATTTTTTTATAAGGATTTTTGGCCCCAAATTTTGTAGGCATGATCCTTCTATTTTTGTTGGCATGCACAAAAAAATTCAGCTAAAAACTCGAAGTAGAGAAGATTTTGTGACCGTTTGAAAAAAGTGTCCCCATTTCAGACACTTTAACGGCTACTGGTAGCAAACCTGTAAAATCTCAAATGCTCTTTAAGGGGGTGTGAATTCTCAGAGGTTTGATGAGGGATAGGGGGCCAACACAAGGCCAAGTACCAGCACCCATCGCACACCATGTGCGCACACCCCCCCGGCCCCCCTCCCAATCGCCGGAACCCCAATGCCGCCGGTCAGGTTCTCCGGCGGTACTCCGGCGATGCTCCGGCGATGCTCCGGCGATGCTGTCCCGAGTGAAAAAAATGCGGCACCAGCACATGCTGGAGCCAAGCATGGGCACCGTGGCTCAAAATCGAACTTCGGCCAAGGCCTCGACCATCAATGGCACATGATGACGCATGGTGATGGCACATGCATCGACCATCATCGGCATAGGCTGCCCTTCGGTACGGGCACTTGCCTCGACCGCCATCGGCACAAGCTGGGCCCTGGTGTGGGTTGTTGCCTCGATCACAATCGGCACATGCTGAGCCTTGGTGCGGGCGGTTGCCTCGAGCACCATCGGCAGACCCTGGGCCCTGGTGCGGCCGGTTGCCCCGATAACCATCGGCACACGCTGGGCCCTGGGGCGGGCGCTTGCCCCCAGCACCATCGGCACACGCTGGGCCCTGGTGCGGGCGCTTGCCCCGAACACCATCGGCACAAGCCGGCCCTTGGTGCGGGCTCCTGGCTCGACCACCATCGGCACACGCTGGGCCCTGGTGCGGGCGGTTGCCTCGAACACCATCGGCACACGCCGGCCCTTGGTGCGGCCGGTTGCCTCGACCACCATCGGCACACGCTCGGCCTTGGTGCGGGCGCTTGCCTCGACCACCATCGGCACACGCTGGGCCCTGGTGCGGGCGGTTGCCTCGACCACCATCGACACACGCTCGGCCTTGGTGAGGGCGCTTGCCTCGACCACCATCGGCACACGCTGGGCCCTGGTGCGGGCGCTTGCCTCAACCACCATCGGCACACGCTCGGCCTTGGTGCGGGCGGTTGCCTCGACCACCATCGGCACATGCTGGGCCCTGGTGCGGGCGGTTGCCTCGACCACCATCGGCACACGCTGGGCCCTGGTGCTGGCGGTTGCCTCGACCACCATCGGCACACGCTGGGCCCTGGTGCGGGCGGTTGCCTCGAACACCATCGGCACAAGCCGGCCCTTGGTGCGGGCGGTTGCCTCGAGCACCATCGGCACACGCTGGGTGTCATGGTCAGGCCTTGGTCCTGCCATGACTGATCCTGAACCAAGCAGTGGTCGAGACCGAGCTGGCGGGAAAGTGGTTCTACGAGATGTGGGCGTGCATTCCGAGCTTTGGAACATGATGCTAGCATGTTGTGGGGGCAATGGGAGCCCCGAGCCGCAAGATACGCGGGGAAGTTCGGGACAGTGGTCAGACACCCTCAAGCCAAGTAGCCGGGCGGGTGCCGTTGGTCGAAGCCATGCACGGGCACCTTCGAGTGGGTTGGTGGAGTAATGAGCAGAATCAAGGAGCAAGGGTGACCAAGAGGAAGATTACGGGGCCCTGAGTTAGCCAGAGAAAGGCCCTAGGATGGCTGGGCAGAAAAGTGTCCCCGTTTCAGACATTCTTACGGTCACTGGTAGCATAGTGGGAAAATCTCTAACGCTCTTTATAGGGGGATGTTTGGTGTCAGCTCTCCACCACCCCCTTGGCTAGCGGGCAGGCGGGGGCCTGGCTAGTCTGAAGTGAGCTACTCCTAGGCACTCGTGGTGTCTAGGTGGGCGGGCATCGTAGGGTCACGAGCGTGGCATGATGTTTTCTCGGGTAAGGTAAACCCGGGGACGGTTGGGGCCGGCGGGCCTCGTATCGCGCCTTTGCATTGAGACAGGGGGTTTGACGGTAGAATCCGTTATGCCCCTCGGTTTCCCCTCCTCGAGCCGAAAGGATCATGTGATGGTGTTTACGTAAGAGGGATACCATCGGGCCAAAGGGGTGTGCGGGCTAGCAGACAGGCATGCTGCTAGACCCCTGTGGCCAGTCGGGTTGGTGGGCTGCCACTGAGGCAGTCCGCCCTAGTCCCCTTATGGGACTAGCATGATGTGGGGTGTCAATCATGCGTGCGGGCAGAAACTGGGTGCTCGGGGGCTGATGCCCAATGGGAGTTGGGTTCCTCCCTATAGAGTTTGAACTGAACGACCCTACGGGGTCAAAGCCAGGTAAGGCTCGTGGGCATGTGGCTCGAAGGATCGAAGTGGATCTGTCCAAGAGAAAAATAGGCTTGGTGAAGGCTGACCTTGACTAAGAGTAGTCTTGGTGCCGCATGGGTTGCGTGGTTTCAGTAGGAGGAACGCGCGGACCGTGACACTTGGTATCAGAGCCTAGGTTGGCTCAGTGGCGAGAGTTACGCGACCCCATGTGTGGGTCTGGTGATGCGAAATTACGGTGGTGCCAAGCCCGAATGGAGCTATCGAGACACAAATGCAGTTTTTGTGCCTATGGGGGCTCGGGAAAGGGCCACCGTTGCATGCGATGGGAAATATTGGGCCTATGTAAAATGGCTCTCGAGTAGACTCTTGGACGCCTAGAAAAAGGGCACCAGAGTCTAGCCTCACCTAGAAAAAGGTGTTGGCATATGTTGTGGCATGTGATGCCTTTACGGTGAAAGGAACCGTAGTGAGACCGAGATCCGAAAAGGGTCTTACACCATGAAATGGTGTTGTGTCAGGCCACGTGGGCCGAGTGAATCTTGTCCTGAGGGGCAGGAGGCGTCGAGTTGCATGATTAATTACTAATGTGTGCTCTTGCTGTATGGTGCAGGTGCCCCAGGGGGGGGGTGCAAGCCGAAGTATTCGGGTCCAAGCATGAGACTACTACACAGAAGAGTATGAAGTGGCTGAAGATTGAAGCCACAAGCGAGATGGTCAGTGGACCATGAGCTGCGTTGGTCAGTGGACCGTGAGTTCTTGTGGTCAGAGGATCACGAGAGTGTGTGTGTGAACCAGGATATTGAACTTGTATTGGCCGAAAGGGAAGGCTTCACGAGTAGTGGTGGTCAGTGGGCCACGACAGGATGTTTTCCAGTGGAACAAGAAAGGGAAAACGGCCAGTTGACAAGGCCTCAGTCGTGCAAGTCAGTGGACCTTGAGGATCGAGCGGGTGAATCCCCGAGTCAAACAAATCAGTGGGCTAGAAGTGCTGGTAGATCAGTGGGTCTCCGAGTATAAGCGGATTTTGGAACGCCCTAGGAACTGGGCTGGAGTCAAAACTATCGAGCAATAGAACCATCAAGGAGACAGGGTTGCGCATAATGCTGTGCTGAGTTTCGAGTAAAAGTGGGGGAGACCTGTCAATTCCCCACGAGACTGAGCCGAGATAAAAGAGCTTGAGCAATGGAGCATAGTGTTCAAGCCGGAGGCAAAGACCGAGTTAGCACGTTTTAAGGTGCCGTCTTGGGGGCGGTTGGCCTGAGGGCCACACCTAGAGAGGTGACCTTGGAGGGGCCGAGAGGACCCAAGTTGGGAGATGACCAAAGTGCTTGAATGCCACTGTGCTAGGGTCATCATGTAGAGTGCCGCATGAGTGCGGTTGACCTAAGCATCACGTCCAGAGGGGCGCATCAGTGAGTTGATGCTGCAA
>NW_028323027.1:255000-262500 GCF_047325235.1 Durio zibethinus | reverse complement strand
CATAGGCTGCCCTTCGGTACGGGCACTTGCCTCGACCGCCATCGGCACAAGCTGGGCCCTGGTGTGGGTTGTTGCCTCGATCACCAGCGGCACATGCTGAGCCTTGGTGCGGGCGGTTGCCTCGAGCACCATCCGCAGACCCTGGGCCCTGGTGCGGCCGGTTGCCCCGATAACCATCGGCACACGCTGGGCCCTGGAGCGGCCGGTTGCCTCGATCACCATCGGCAAAAGCTGGGCCCTGGTGGGGGCGCTTGCCTCGACCACCATCGGCACACGCTGGGCACTGGTGCGGGCGCTTGCCTCGACCACCATCGGCACACGCTGGGCCCTGGTGCGGGCGGTTGCCCCCAGCACCATCGGCACACGTTGGGCCCTGGTGCGGGCACTTGCCTCGACCACCATCGGCACACGCTGGGCCCTGGTGCGAGCGCTTGCCTCGACCACCATCGGCACACGCTGGGCCCTGGTGCGGGCGCTTGCCTCGACCACCATCGGCACACGCTGGGCCCTGGTGCGGCAGGTTGCCTCGACCACCATCGGCACACGCTGGGCCCTGGTGCGGTCGGTTGCCTCGAGCACCATCGGCACACGCTGGGCCCTGGTGCGGGCGGTTGCCTCGACCACCATCGGCACACGCTGGGCCCTGGTGCGGCAGGTTGCCTCGAGCACCATCGGCACACGCTGGGCCCTGGTGCGGCAGGTTGCCTCGAGCACCATCGGCACACGCTGGGCCCTGGTGCGGTCGGTTGCCTCGATCACCATCGGCACACGCTGGGCCCTGGTGCGGGCGGTTGCCTCGACCACCATCGGCACACGCTGGGCCCTGGTGCGGCAGCTTGCCTCGAGCACCATCGGCACACGCTCGGCCCTGGTGCGGTCGGTTGCCTCGAGCACCATCGGCACACGCTGGGCCCTGGTGCGGGCGCTTGCCTCGACCACCATCGGCACACGCTGGGCCCTGGTGCGGTCGGTTGCCTCGAGCACCATCGGCACACGCTGGGCCCTGGTGCGGGCGGTTGCCTCGACCACCATCGGCACACGCTGGGCCCTGGTGCGGGCGCTTGCCTCGACCACCATCGGCACACGCTCGGCCCTGGTGCGGTCGGTTGCCTCGAGCACCATCGGCACACGCTGGGCCCTGGTGCGGCAGGTTGCCTCGACCACCATCGGCACACGCTGGGCCCTGGTGCGGCAGGTTGCCTCGACCACCATCGGCACACGCTGGGCCCTGGTGCGGCAGGTTGCCTCGAGCACCATCGGCACACGCTGGGCCCCGGTGCGGTCGGTTGCCTCGACCACCATCGGCACACGCTGGGCCCTGGTGCGGGCGCTTGCCTCGACCACCATCGGCACACGCTGGGCCCTGGTGCGGCAGGTTGCCTCGATCACCATCGGCACACGCTGGGCCCTGGTGCGGGCGGTTGCCTCGACCACCATCGGCACACGCTGGGCCCTGGTGCGGCAGCTTGCCTCGACCACCATCGGCAGCCTCGACCACCATCGGCACACGCTGGGCCCTGGTGCGGGCGCTTGCCTCGACCACCATCGGCACACGCTCCGCCCTGGTGCGGTCGGTTGCCTCGAGCACCATCGGCACACGCTGGGCCCTGGTGCGGCAGGTTGCCTCGACCACCATCGGCACACGCTGGGCCCTGGTGCGGGCGCTTGCCTCGACCACCATCGGCACACGCTGGGCCCTGGTGCGGCAGGTTGCCTCGAGCACCATCGGCACACGCTGGGCCCTGGTGCGGCAGGTTGCCTCGACCACCATCGGCACACGCTGGGCCCTGGTGCGGGCGCTTGCCTCGAGCACCATCGGCACACGCTCGGCCCTGGTGCGGTCGGTTGCCTCGAGCACCATCGGCACACGCTGGGCCCTGGTGCGGCAGGTTGCCTCGACCACCATCGGCACACGCTGGGCCCTGGTGAGGGCGCTTGCCTCGACCACCATCGGCACACGCTCGGCCCTGGTGCGGTCGGTTGCCTCGAGCACCATCGGCACACGCTGGGCCCTGGTGCGGGCGCTTGCCTCGAGCACCATCGGCATACGCTCGGCCCTGGTGCGGTCGGTTGCCTCGAGCACCATCGGCACACGCTGGGCCCTGGTGCGGCAGGTTGCCTCGACCACCATCGGCACACGCTGGGCCCTGGTGCGGGCGCTTGCCTCGACCACCATCGGCACACGCTCGGCCCTGGTGCGGCAGGTTGCCTCGACCACCATCGGCACACGCTGGGCCCTGGTGCGGGCGCTTGCCTCGACCACCATCGGCACACGCTCGGCCCTGGTGCGGCAGGTTGCCTCGAGCACCATCGGCACACGCTGGGCCCTGGTGCGGGCGGTTGCCTCGACCACCATCGGCACACGCTGGGCCCTGGTGCGGGCGCTTGCCTCGACCACCATCGGCACACGCTGGGCCCTGGTGCGGCAGGTTGCCTCGAGCACCATCGGCACACGCTGGGCCCTGGTGCGGCAGGTTGCCTCGAGCACCATCGGCACACGCTGGGCCCTGGTGCGGTCGGTTGCCTCGAGCACCATCGGCACACGCTGGGCGCTGGTGCGGGCGCTTGCCTCGACCACCATCGGCACACGCTGGGCCCTGGTGCGGCAGGTTGCCTCGATCACCATCGGCACACGCTGGGCCCTGGTGCGACAGGTTGCCTCGAGCACCATCGGCACACTATCGGCCCTGGTGCGGGCGGTTGCCTCGACCACCATCGGCACACGCTGGGCCCTGGTGCGGGCGCTTGCCTCGGGCACCATCGGTACACGCTGGGCCCTGGTGCGGGCGGTTGCCTCGAGCACCATCGGCACACGCTGGGCCCTGGTGGGTTTAGGCACATCTTCAAATTTCTGCCGTGCCAATGCCATTTTTATGGCTTGTAAATTCATACAATGGTCCCCTAAGCCTTCACGTGAAGTTTCGTTGGAAGATGACTCGTTTTCTATTTTTCACGATTTTCAAAACTTTTTGCGGTTCGGGATTTTTTAAAATTTTTTTATAAGGATTTTTGGCCCCGAATTTTGTAGGCATGATCCTTCTATTTTTGTTGGCATGCACAAAAAAATTCAGCTAAAAACTCGAAGTAGAGAAGATTTTGTGACCGTTTGAAAAAAGTGTCCCCATTTCAGACACTTTAACGGCTACTGGTAGCAAACCTGTAAAATCTCAAATGCTCTTTAAGGGGGTGTGAATTCTCAGAGGTTTGATGAGGGATAGGGGGCCAACACAAGGCCAAGTACCAGCACCCATCGCACACCATGTGCGCACACCCCCCCGGCCCCCCTCCCAATCGCCGGAACCCCAATGCCGCCGGTCAGGTTCTCCGGCGGTACTCCGGCGATGCTCCGGCGATGCTCCGGCGATGCTGTCCCGAGTGAAAAAAATGCGGCACCAGCACATGCTGGAGCCAAGCATGGGCACCGTGGCTCAAAATCGAACTTCGGCCAAGGCCTCGACCATCAATGGCACATGATGACGCATGGTGATGGCACATGCATCGACCATCATCGGCATAGGCTGCCCTTCGGTACGGGCACTTGCCTCGACCGCCATCGGCACAAGCTGGGCCCTGGTGTGGGTTGTTGCCTCGATCACCAGCGGCACATGCTGAGCCTTGGTGCGGGCGGTTGCCTCGAGCACCATCCGCAGACCCTGGGCCCTGGTGCGGCCGGTTGCCCCGATAACCATCGGCACACGCTGGGCCCTGGAGCGGCCGGTTGCCTCGATCACCATCGGCAAAAGCTGGGCCCTGGTGGGGGCGCTTGCCTCGACCACCATCGGCACACGCTGGGCACTGGTGCGGGCGCTTGCCTCGACCACCATCGGCACACGCTGGGCCCTGGTGCGGGCGGTTGCCCCCAGCACCATCGGCACACGTTGGGCCCTGGTGCGGGCGCTTGCCTCGACCACCATCGGCACACGCTGGGCCCTGGTGCGGGCGCTTGCCTCGACCACCATCGGCACACGCTGGGCCCTGGTGCGGGCGCTTGCCTCGACCACCATCGGCACACGCTGGGCCCTGGTGCGGCAGGTTGCCTCGACCACCATCGGCACACGCTGGGCCCTGGTGCGGTCGGTTGCCTCGAGCACCATCGGCACACGCTGGGCCCTGGTGCGGGCGGTTGCCTCGACCACCATCGGCACACGCTGGGCCCTGGTGCGGCAGGTTGCCTCGAGCACCATCGGCACACGCTGGGCCCTGGTGCGGCAGGTTGCCTCGAGCACCATCGGCACACGCTGGGCCCTGGTGCGGTCGGTTGCCTCGATCACCATCGGCACACGCTGGGCCCTGGTGCGGGCGGTTGCCTCGACCACCATCGGCACACGCTGGGCCCTGGTGCGGCAGCTTGCCTCGAGCACCATCGGCACACGCTCGGCCCTGGTGCGGTCGGTTGCCTCGAGCACCATCGGCACACGCTGGGCCCTGGTGCGGGCGCTTGCCTCGACCACCATCGGCACACACTGGGCCCTGGTGCGGTCGGTTGCCTCGAGCACCATCGGCACACGCTGGGCCCTGGTGCGGGCGGTTGCCTCGACCACCATCGGCACACGCTGGGCCCTGGTGCGGGCGGTTGCCTCGACCACCATCGGCACACGCTGGGCCCTGGTGCGGGCGCTTGCCTCGACCACCATCGGCACACGCTCGGCCCTGGTGCGGTCGGTTGCCTCGAGCACCATCGGCACACGCTGGGCCCTGGTGCGGCAGGTTGCCTCGACCACCATCGGCACACGCTGGGCCCTGGTGCGGCAGGTTGCCTCGACCACCATCGGCACACGCTGGGCCCTGGTGCGGCAGGTTGCCTCGAGCACCATCGGCACACGCTGGGCCCTGGTGCGGTCGGTTGCCTCGACCACCATCGGCACACGCTGGGCCCTGGTGCGGGCGCTTGCCTCGACCACCATCGGCACACGCTGGGCCCTGGTGCGGCAGGTTGCCTCGATCACCATCGGCACACGCTGGGCCCTGGTGCGGGCGGTTGCCTCGACCACCATCGGCACACGCTGGGCCCTGGTGCGGCAGCTTGCCTCGACCACCATCGGCAGCCTCGACCACCATCGGCACACGCTGGGCCCTGGTGCGGGCGCTTGCCTCGACCACCATCGGCAGACGCTCCGCCCTGGTGCGGTCGGTTGCCTCGAGCACCATCGGCACACGCTGGGCCCTGGTGCGGCAGGTTGCCTCGACCACCATCGGCACACGCTGGGCCCTGGTGCGGGCGGTTGCCTCGACCACCATCGGCACACGCTGGGCCCTGGTGCGGGCGCTTGCCTCGACCACCATCGGCACACGCTGGGCCCTGGTGCGGCAGGTTGCCTCGAGCACCATCGGCACACGCTGGGCCCTGGTGCGGCAGGTTGCCTCGACCACCATCGGCACACGCTGGGCCCTGGTGCGGGCGCTTGCCTCGAGCACCATCGGCACACGCTCGGCCCTGGTGCGGTCGGTTGCCTCGAGCACCATCGGCACACGCTGGGCCCTGGTGCGGCAGGTTGCCTCGACCACCATCGGCACACGCTGGGCCCTGGTGAGGGCGCTTGCCTCGACCACCATCGGCACACGCTCGGCCCTGGTGCGGTCGGTTGCCTCGAGCACCATCGGCACACGCTGGGCCCTGGTGCGGGCGCTTGCCTCGAGCACCATCGGCACACGCTCGGCCCTGGTGCGGTCGGTTGCCTCGAGCACCATCGGCACACGCTGGGCCCTGGTGCGGCAGGTTGCCTCGACCACCATCGGCACACGCTGGGCCCTGGTGCGGGCGCTTGCCTCGACCACCATCGGCACACGCTCGGCCCTGGTGCGGCAGGTTGCCTCGACCACCATCGGCACACGCTGGGCCCTGGTGCGGGCGCTTGCCTCGACCACCATCGGCACACGCTCGGCCCTGGTGCGGCAGGTTGCCTCGAGCACCATCGGCACACGCTGGGCCCTGGTGCGGGCGGTTGCCTCGACCACCATCGGCACACGCTGGGCCCTGGTGCGGGCGCTTGCCTCGACCACCATCGGCACACGCTGGGCCCTGGTGCGGCAGGTTGCCTCGAGCACCATCGGCACACGCTGGGCCCTGGTGCGGCAGGTTGCCTCGAGCACCATCGGCACACGCTGGGCCCTGGTGCGGTCGGTTGCCTCGAGCACCATCGGCACACGCTGGGCGCTGGTGTGGGCGCTTGCCTCGACCACCATCGGCACACGCTGGGCCCTGGTGCGGCAGGTTGCCTCGATCACCATCGGCACACGCTGGGCCCTGGTGCGACAGGTTGCCTCGAGCACCATCGGCACACTATCGGCCCTGGTGCGGGCGGTTGCCTCGACCACCATCGGCACACGCTGGGCCCTGGTGCGGGCGCTTGCCTCGGGCACCATCGGCACACGCTGGGCCCTGGTGCGGGCGGTTGCCTCGAGCACCATCGGCACACGCTGGGCCCTGGTGGGTTTAGGCACATCTTCAAATTTCTGCCGTGCCAATGCCATTTTTATGGCTTGTAAATTCATACAATGGTCCCCTAAGCCTTCACGTGAAGTTTCGTTGGAAGATGACTCGTTTTCTATTTTTCACGATTTTCGAAACTTTTTGCGGTTCAGGATTTTTTAAAATTTTTTTATAAGGATTTTTGGCCCCAAATTTTGTAGGCATGATCCTTCTATTTTTGTTGGCATGCACAAAAAAATTCAGCTAAAAACTCGAAGTAGAGAAGATTTTGTGACCGTTTGAAAAAAGTGTCCCCATTTCAGACACTTTAACGGCTACTGGTAGCAAACCTGTAAAATCTCAAATGCTCTTTAAGGGGGTGTGAATTCTCAGAGGTTTGATGAGGGATAGGGGGCCAACACAAGGCCAAGTACCAGCACCCATCGCACACCATGTGCGCACACCCCCCCGGCCCCCCTCCCAATCGCCGGAACCCCAATGCCGCCGGTCAGGTTCTCCGGCGGTACTCCGGCGATGCTCCGGCGATGCTCCGGCGATGCTGTCCCGAGTGAAAAAAATGCGGCACCAGCACATGCTGGAGCCAAGCATGGGCACCGTGGCTCAAAATCGAACTTCGGCCAAGGCCTCGACCATCAATGGCACATGATGACGCATGGTGATGGCACATGCATCGACCATCATCGGCATAGGCTGCCCTTCGGTACGGGCACTTGCCTCGACCGCCATCGGCACAAGCTGGGCCCTGGTGTGGGTTGTTGCCTCGATCACAATCGGCACATGCTGAGCCTTGGTGCGGGCGGTTGCCTCGAGCACCATCGGCAGACCCTGGGCCCTGGTGCGGCCGGTTGCCCCGATAACCATCGGCACACGCTGGGCCCTGGGGCGGGCGCTTGCCCCCAGCACCATCGGCACACGCTGGGCCCTGGTGCGGGCGCTTGCCCCGAACACCATCGGCACAAGCCGGCCCTTGGTGCGGGCTCCTGGCTCGACCACCATCGGCACACGCTGGGCCCTGGTGCGGGCGGTTGCCTCGAACACCATCGGCACACGCCGGCCCTTGGTGCGGCCGG
>NW_028323027.1:242500-245000 GCF_047325235.1 Durio zibethinus | reverse complement strand
GGCACACGCTGGGCCCTGGTGCGGCAGCTTGCCTCGAGCACCATCGGCACACGCTCGGCCCTGGTGCGGTCGGTTGCCTCGAGCACCATCGGCACACGCTGGGCCCTGGTGCGGGCGCTTGCCTCGACCACCATCGGCACACGCTGGGCCCTGGTGCGGTCGGTTGCCTCGAGCACCATCGGCACACGCTGGGCCCTGGTGCGGGCGGTTGCCTCGACCACCATCGGCACACGCTGGGCCCTGGTCCGGGCGGTTGCCTCGACCACCATCGGCACACGCTGGGCCCTGGTGCGGGCGCTTGCCTCGACCACCATCGGCACACGCTCGGCCCTGGTGCGGTCGGTTGCCTCGAGCACCATCGGCACACGCTGGGCCCTGGTGCGGCAGGTTGCCTCGACCACCATCGGCACACGCTGGGCCCTGGTGCGGCAGGTTGCCTCGACCACCATCGGCACACGCTGGGCCCTGGTGCGGCAGGTTGCCTCGAGCACCATCGGCACACGCTGGGCCCTGGTGCGGTCGGTTGCCTCGACCACCATCGGCACACGCTGGGCCCTGGTGCGGGCGCTTGCCTCGACCACCATCGGCACACGCTGGGCCCTGGTGCGGCAGGTTGCCTCGATCACCATCGGCACACGCTGGGCCCTGGTGCGGGCGGTTGCCTCGACCACCATCGGCACACGCTGGGCCCTGGTGCGGCAGCTTGCCTCGACCACCATCGGCAGCCTCGACCACCATCGGCACACGCTGGGCCCTGGTGCGGGCGCTTGCCTCGACCACCATCGGCACACGCTCCGCCCTGGTGCGGTCGGTTGCCTCGAGCACCATCGGCACACGCTGGGCCCTGGTGCGGCAGGTTGCCTCGACCACCATCGGCACACGCTGGGCCCTGGTGCGGGCGGTTGCCTCGACCACCATCGGCACACGCTGGGCCCTGGTGCGGGCGCTTGCCTCGACCACCATCGGCACACGCTGGGCCCTGGTGCGGCAGGTTGCCTCGAGCACCATCGGCACACGCTGGGCCCTGGTGCGGCAGGTTGCCTCGACCACCATCGGCACACGCTGGGCCCTGGTGCGGGCGCTTGCCTCGAGCACCATCGGCACACGCTCGGCCCTGGTGCGGTCGGTTGCCTCGAGCACCATCGGCACACGCTGGGCCCTGGTGCGGCAGGTTGCCTCGACCACCATCGGCACACGCTGGGCCCTGGTGAGGGCGCTTGCCTCGACCACCATCGGCACACGCTCGGCCCTGGTGCGGTCGGTTGCCTCGAGCACCATCGGCACACGCTGGGCCCTGGTGCGGGCGCTTGCCTCGAGCACCATCGGCACACGCTCGGCCCTGGTGCGGTCGGTTGCCTCGAGCACCATCGGCACACGCTGGGCCCTGGTGCGGCAGGTTGCCTCGACCACCATCGGCACACGCTGGGCCCTGGTGCGGGCGCTTGCCTCGACCACCATCGGCACACGCTCGGCCCTGGTGCGGCAGGTTGCCTCGACCACCATCGGCACACGCTGGGCCCTGGTGCGGGCGCTTGCCTCGACCACCATCGGCACACGCTCGGCCCTGGTGCGGCAGGTTGCCTCGAGCACCATCGGCACACGCTGGGCCCTGGTGCGGGCGGTTGCCTCGACCACCATCGGCACACGCTGGGCCCTGGTGCGGGCGCTTGCCTCGACCACCATCGGCACACGCTGGGCCCTGGTGCGGCAGGTTGCCTCGAGCACCATCGGCACACGCTGGGCCCTGGTGCGGCAGGTTGCCTCGAGCACCATCGGCACACGCTGGGCCCTGGTGCGGTCGGTTGCCTCGAGCACCATCGGCACACGCTGGGCGCTGGTGCGGGCGCTTGCCTCGACCACCATCGGCACACGCTGGGCCCTGGTGCGGCAGGTTGCCTCGATCACCATCGGCACACGCTGGGCCCTGGTGCGACAGGTTGCCTCGAGCACCATCGGCACACTATCGGCCCTGGTGCGGGCGGTTGCCTCGACCACCATCGGCACACGCTGGGCCCTGGTGCGGGCGCTTGCCTCGGGCACCATCGGCACACGCTGGGCCCTGGTGCGGGCGGTTGCCTCGAGCACCATCGGCACACGCTGGGCCCTGGTGGGTTTAGGCACATCTTCAAATTTCTGCCGTGCCAATGCCATTTTTATGGCTTGTAAATTCATACAATGGTCCCCTAAGCCTTCACGTGAAGTTTCGTTGGAAGATGACTCGTTTTCTATTTTTCACGATTTTCGAAACTTTTTGCGGTTCGGGATTTTTTAAAATTTTTTTATAAGGATTTTTGGCCCCAAATTTTGTAGGCATGATCCTTCTATTTTTGTTGGCATGCACAAAAAAATTCAGCTAAAAACTCGAAGTAGAGAAGATTTTGTGACCGTTTGAAAAAAGTGTCCCCATTTCAGACACTTTAACGGCTACTGGTAGCAAACCTGTAAAATCTCAAATGCTCTTTAAGGGGGTGTGAATTCTCAGAGGTTTGATGAGGGATAG
>NW_028323027.1:227500-232500 GCF_047325235.1 Durio zibethinus | reverse complement strand
CCATCGGCACAAGCTGGGCCCTGGTGTGGGTTGTTGCCTCGATCACCAGCGGCACATGCTGAGCCTTGGTGCGGGCGGTTGCCTCGAGCACCATCCGCAGACCCTGGGCCCTGGTGCGGCCGGTTGCCCCGATAACCATCGGCACACGCTGGGCCCTGGAGCGGCCGGTTGCCTCGATCACCATCGGCAAAAGCTGGGCCCTGGTGGGGGCGCTTGCCTCGACCACCATCGGCACACGCTGGGCACTGGTGCGGGCGCTTGCCTCGACCACCATCGGCACACGCTGGGCCCTGGTGCGGGCGGTTGCCCCCAGCACCATCGGCACACGTTGGGCCCTGGTGCGGGCGCTTGCCTCGACCACCATCGGCACACGCTGGGCCCTGGTGCGGGCGCTTGCCTCGACCACCATCGGCACACGCTGGGCCCTGGTGCGGGCGCTTGCCTCGACCACCATCGGCACACGCTGGGCCCTGGTGCGGCAGGTTGCCTCGACCACCATCGGCACACGCTGGGCCCTGGTGCGGTCGGTTGCCTCGAGCACCATCGGCACACGCTGGGCCCTGGTGCGGGCGGTTGCCTCGACCACCATCGGCACACGCTGGGCCCTGGTGCGGCAGGTTGCCTCGAGCACCATCGGCACACGCTGGGCCCTGGTGCGGCAGGTTGCCTCGAGCACCATCGGCACACGCTGGGCCCTGGTGCGGTCGGTTGCCTCGATCACCATCGGCACACGCTGGGCCCTGGTGCGGGCGGTTGCCTCGACCACCATCGGCACACGCTGGGCCCTGGTGCGGCAGCTTGCCTCGAGCACCATCGGCACACGCTCGGCCCTGGTGCGGTCGGTTGCCTCGAGCACCATCGGCACACGCTGGGCCCTGGTGCGGGCGCTTGCCTCGACCACCATCGGCACACGCTGGGCCCTGGTGCGGTCGGTTGCCTCGAGCACCATCGGCACACGCTGGGCCCTGGTGCGGGCGGTTGCCTCGACCACCATCGGCACACGCTGGGCCCTGGTGCGGGCGGTTGCCTCGACCACCATCGGCACACGCTGGGCCCTGGTGCGGGCGCTTGCCTCGACCACCATCGGCACACGCTCGGCCCTGGTGCGGTCGGTTGCCTCGAGCACCATCGGCACATGCTGGGCCCTGGTGCGGCAGGTTGCCTCGACCACCATCGGCACACGCTGGGCCCTGGTGCGGCAGGTTGCCTCGACCACCATCGGCACACGCTGGGCCCTGGTGCGGCAGGTTGCCTCGAGCACCATCGGCACACGCTGGGCCCTGGTGCGGTCGGTTGCCTCGACCACCATCGGCACACGCTGGGCCCTGGTGCGGGCGCTTGCCTCGACCACCATCGGCACACGCTGGGCCCTGGTGCGGCAGGTTGCCTCGATCACCATCGGCACACGCTGGGCCCTGGTGCGGGCGGTTGCCTCGACCACCATCGGCACACGCTGGGCCCTGGTGCGGCAGCTTGCCTCGACCACCATCGGCAGCCTCGACCACCATCGGCACACGCTGGGCCCTGGTGCGGGCGCTTGCCTCGACCACCATCGGCACACGCTCCGCCCTGGTGCGGTCGGTTGCCTCGAGCACCATCGGCACACGCTGGGCCCTGGTGCGGCAGGTTGCCTCGACCACCATCGGCACACGCTGGGCCCTGGTGCGGGCGGTTGCCTCGACCACCATCGGCACACGCTGGGCCCTGGTGCGGGCGCTTGCCTCGACCACCATCGGCACACGCTGGGCCCTGGTGCGGCAGGTTGCCTCGAGCACCATCGGCACACGCTGGGCCCTGGTGCGGCAGGTTGCCTCGACCACCATCGGCACACGCTGGGCCCTGGTGCGGGCGCTTGCCTCGAGCACCATCGGCACACGCTCGGCCCTGGTGCGGTCGGTTGCCTCGAGCACCATCGGCACACGCTGGGCCCTGGTGCGGCAGGTTGCCTCGACCACCATCGGCACACGCTGGGCCCTGGTGAGGGCGCTTGCCTCGACCACCATCGGCACACGCTCGGCCCTGGTGCGGTCGGTTGCCTCGAGCACCATCGGCACACGCTGGGCCCTGGTGCGGGCGCTTGCCTCGAGCACCATCGGCACACGCTCGGCCCTGGTGCGGTCGGTTGCCTCGAGCACCATCGGCACACGCTGGGCCCTGGTGCGGCAGGTTGCCTCGACCACCATCGGCACACGCTGGGCCCTGGTGCGGGCGCTTGCCTCGACCACCATCGGCACACGCTCGGCCCTGGTGCGGCAGGTTGCCTCGACCACCATCGGCACACGCTGGGCCCTGGTGCGGGCGCTTGCCTCGACCACCATCGGCACACGCTCGGCCCTGGTGCGGCAGGTTGCCTCGAGCACCATCGGCACACGCTGGGCCCTGGTGCGGGCGGTTGCCTCGACCACCATCGGCACACGCTGGGCCCTGGTGCGGGCGCTTGCCTCGACCACCATCGGCACACGCTGGGCCCTGGTGCGGCAGGTTGCCTCGAGCACCATCGGCACACGCTGGGCCCTGGTGCGGCAGGTTGCCTCGAGCACCATCGGCACACGCTGGGCCCTGGTGCGGTCGGTTGCCTCGAGCACCATCGGCACACGCTGGGCGCTGGTGCGGGCGCTTGCCTCGACCACCATCGGCACACGCTGGGCCCTGGTGCGGCAGGTTGCCTCGATCACCATCGGCACACGCTGGGCCCTGTTGCGACAGGTTGCCTCGAGCACCATCGGCACACTATCGGCCCTGGTGCGGGCGGTTGCCTCGACCACCATCGGCACACGCTGGGCCCTGGTGCGGGCGCTTGCCTCGGGCACCATCGGCACACGCTGGGCCCTGGTGCGGGCGGTTGCCTCGAGCACCATCGGCACACGCTGGGCCCTGGTGGGTTTAGGCACATCTTCAAATTTCTGCCGTGCCAATGCCATTTTTATGGCTTGTAAATTCATACAATGGTCCCCTAAGCCTTCACGTGAAGTTTCGTTGGAAGATGACTCGTTTTCTATTTTTCACGATTTTCGAAACTTTTTGCGGTTCGTGATTTTTTAAAATTTTTTTATAAGGATTTTTGGCCCCAAATTTTGTAGGCATGATCCTTCTATTTTTGTTGGCATGCACAAAAAAATTCAGCTAAAAACTCGAAGTAGAGAAGATTTTGTGACCGTTTGAAAAAAGTGTCCCCATTTCAGACACTTTAACGGCTACTGGTAGCAAACCTGTAAAATCTCAAATGCTCTTTAAGGGGGTGTGAATTCTCAGAGGTTTGATGAGGGATAGGGGGCCAACACAAGGCCAAGTACCAGCACCCATCGCACACCATGTGCGCACACCCCCCCGGCCCCCCTCCCAATCGCCGGAACCCCAATGCCGCCGGTCAGGTTCTCCGGCGGTACTCCGGCGATGCTCCGGCGATGCTCCGGCGATGCTGTCCCGAGTGAAAAAAATGCGGCACCAGCACATGCTGGAGCCAAGCATGGGCACCGTGGCTCAAAATCGAACTTCGGCCAAGGCCTCGACCATCAATGGCACATGATGACGCATGGTGATGGCACATGCATCGACCATCATCGGCATAGGCTGCCCTTCGGTACGGGCACTTGCCTCGACCGCCATCGGCACAAGCTGGGCCCTGGTGTGGGTTGTTGCCTCGATCACAATCGGCACATGCTGAGCCTTGGTGCGGGCGGTTGCCTCGAGCACCATCGGCAGACCCTGGGCCCTGGTGCGGCCGGTTGCCCCGATAACCATCGGCACACGCTGGGCCCTGGGGCGGGCGCTTGCCCCCAGCACCATCGGCACACGCTGGGCCCTGTTGCGGGCGCTTGCCCCGAACACCATCGGCACAAGCCGGCCCTTGGTGCGGGCTCCTGGCTCGACCACCATCGGCACACGCTGGGCCCTGGTGCGGGCGGTTGCCTCGAACACCATCGGCACACGCCGGCCCTTGGTGCGGCCGGTTGCCTCGACCACCATCGGCACACGCTCGGCCTTGGTGCGGGCGCTTGCCTCGACCACCATCGGCACACGCTGGGCCCTGGTGCGGGCGGTTGCCTCGACCACCATCGGCACACGCTCGGCCTTGGTGAGGGCGCTTGCCTCGACCACCATCGGCACACGCTGGGCCCTGGTGCGGGCGCTTGCCTCAACCACCATCGGCACACGCTCGGCCTTGGTGCGGGCGGTTGCCTCGACCACCATCGGCACACGCTGGGCCCTGGTGCGGGCGGTTGCCTCGACCACCATCGGCACACGCTGGGCCCTGGTGCTGGCGGTTGCCTCGACCACCATCGGCACACGCTGGGCCCTGGTGCGGGCGGTTGCCTCGAACACCATCGGCACAAGCCGGCCCTTGGTGCGGGCGGTTGCCTCGAGCACCATCGGCACACGCTGGGCCCTGGTGCGGGCGGTTGCCTCGACCACCATCGGCACACGCTGGGCCCTGGTGCGGACGGTTGCCTCGAGCACCATGGGCACACGCTGGCCCTTGGTGCGGGCTCTTGCCTCGACCACCATCAGCAGAAGATAGCCCCTACGTCGAACACCATCGATACATGCCGGGCCTTGGTGTGGGCACATGCCTCGAGCTGGTGCGGGCGGTTGCCTCGACCACCATCGGCTCACGTTGGCCCTTGTTGCGGGCACATGCCTCGACCACCATCGGCACCTGCGCACCCTCGGTGTGGGATTTGCTTGTTTGGAAAAAGTGTCCCCGTTTCAGACATTTTAACGTCTACTGGTAGCATATCTGTAAAATCTCTAATGCTCTTTAGGGGGTGGTGGTCCGGCACCCCCTCTCCCCCCCCCACGGGGGGAGTAGGTGTGCGCGATGGGCCTCCCATTGCGTGCACCCCGGCCAACGTCCCTCGAACGAAATACAGGGCGTGCATGCCTTCCGGCGATTTTTGTCCGGCGACTGGTTGCTCCGGTGACCGGCAGGCGCCCATGGCCTCGATCGGTTGGCTTGCATGCAAAAAAAGGGAGCCGAGCTCCAGCCCGTGCACGCGGCG
>NW_028323027.1:215000-217500 GCF_047325235.1 Durio zibethinus | reverse complement strand
CCATCGGCACACGCTGGGCCCTGGTGCGGCAGGTTGCCTCGACCACCATCGGCACACGCTGGGCCCTGGTGCGGGCGCTTGCCTCGAGCACCATCGGCACACGCTCGGCCCTGGTGCGGTCGGTTGCCTCGAGCACCATCGGCACACGCTGGGCCCTGGTGCGGCAGGTTGCCTCGACCACCATCGGCACACGCTGGGCCCTGGTGAGGGCGCTTGCCTCGACCACCATCGGCACACGCTCGGCCCTGGTGCGGTCGGTTGCCTCGAGCACCATCGGCACACGCTGGGCCCTGGTGCGGGCGCTTGCCTCGAGCACCATCGGCACACGCTCGGCCCTGGTGCGGTCGGTTGCCTCGAGCACCATCGGCACACGCTGGGCCCTGGTGCGGCAGGTTGCCTCGACCACCATCGGCACACGCTGGGCCCTGGTGCGGGCGCTTGCCTCGACCACCATCGGCACACGCTCGGCCCTGGTGCGGCAGGTTGCCTCGACCACCATCGGCACACGCTGGGCCCTGGTGCGGGCGCTTGCCTCGACCACCATCGGCACACGCTCGGCCCTGGTGCGGCAGGTTGCCTCGAGCACCATCGGCACACGCTGGGCCCTGGTGCGGGCGGTTGCCTCGACCACCATCGGCACACGCTGGGCCCTGGTGCGGGCGCTTGCCTCGACCACCATCGGCACACGCTGGGCCCTGGTGCGGCAGGTTGCCTCGAGCACCATCGGCACACGCTGGGCCCTGGTGCGGCAGGTTGCCTCGAGCACCATCGGCACACGCTGGGCCCTGGTGCGGTCGGTTGCCTCGAGCACCATCGGCACACGCTGGGCGCTGGTGCGGGCGCTTGCCTCGACCACCATCGGCACACGCTGGGCCCTGGTGCGGCAGGTTGCCTCGATCACCATCGGCACACGCTGGGCCCTGGTGCGACAGGTTGCCTCGAGCACCATCGGCACACTATCGGCCCTGGTGCGGGCGGTTGCCTCGACCACCATCGGCACACGCTGGGCCCTGGTGCGGGCGCTTGCCTCGGGCACCATCGGCACACGCTGGGCCCTGGTGCGGGCGGTTGCCTCGAGCACCATCGGCACACGCTGGGCCCTGGTGGGTTTAGGCACATCTTCAAATTTCTGCCGTGCCAATGCCATTTTTATGGCTTGTAAATTCATACAATGGTCCCCTAAGCCTTCACGTGAAGTTTCGTTGGAAGATGACTCGTTTTCTATTTTTCACGATTTTCGAAACTTTTTGCGGTTCGTGATTTTTTAAAATTTTTTTATAAGGATTTTTGGCCCCAAATTTTGTAGGCATGATCCTTCTATTTTTGTTGGCATGCACAAAAAAATTCAGCTAAAAACTCGAAGTAGAGAAGATTTTGTGACCGTTTGAAAAAAGTGTCCCCATTTCAGACACTTTAACGGCTACTGGTAGCAAACCTGTAAAATCTCAAATGCTCTTTAAGGGGGTGTGAATTCTCAGAGGTTTGATGAGGGATAGGGGGCCAACACAAGGCCAAGTACCAGCACCCATCGCACACCATGTGCGCACACCCCCCCGGCCCCCCTCCCAATCGCCGGAACCCCAATGCCGCCGGTCAGGTTCTCCGGCGGTACTCCGGCGATGCTCCGGCGATGCTCCGGCGATGCTGTCCCGAGTGAAAAAAATGCGGCACCAGCACATGCTGGAGCCAAGCATGGGCACCGTGGCTCAAAATCGAACTTCGGCCAAGGCCTCGACCATCAATGGCACATGATGACGCATGGTGATGGCACATGCATCGACCATCATCGGCATAGGCTGCCCTTCGGTACGGGCACTTGCCTCGACCGCCATCGGCACAAGCTGGGCCCTGGTGTGGGTTGTTGCCTCGATCACAATCGGCACATGCTGAGCCTTGGTGCGGGCGGTTGCCTCGAGCACCATCGGCAGACCCTGGGCCCTGGTGCGGCCGGTTGCCCCGATAACCATCGGCACACGCTGGGCCCTGGGGCGGGCGCTTGCCCCCAGCACCATCGGCACACGCTGGGCCCTGGTGCGGGCGCTTGCCCCGAACACCATCGGCACAAGCCGGCCCTTGGTGCGGGCTCCTGGCTCGACCACCATCGGCACACGCTGGGCCCTGGTGCGGGCGGTTGCCTCGAACACCATCGGCACACGCCGGCCCTTGGTGCGGCCGGTTGCCTCGACCACCATCGGCACACGCTCGGCCTTGGTGCGGGCGCTTGCCTCGACCACCATCGGCACACGCTGGGCCCTGGTGCGGGCGGTTGCCTCGACCACCATCGGCACACGCTCGGCCTTGGTGAGGGCGCTTGCCTCGACCACCATCGGCACACGCTGGGCCCTGGTGCGGGCGCTTGCCTCAACCACCATCGGCACACGCTCGGCCTTGGTGCGGGCGGTTGCCTCGACCACCATCGGCACACGCTGGGCCCTGGTGCGGGCGGTTGCCTCGACCACCATCGGCACACGCTGGGCCCTGGTGCTGGCGGTTGCCTCGA
>NW_028323027.1:197500-205000 GCF_047325235.1 Durio zibethinus | reverse complement strand
TGGGCCCTGGTGCGGGCGGTTGCCTCGACCACCATCGGCACACGCTGGGCCCTGGTGCGGGCGCTTGCCTCGACCACCATCGGCACACGCTCGGCCCTGGTGCGGTCGGTTGCCTCGAGCACCATCGGCACACGCTGGGCCCTGGTGCGGCAGGTTGCCTCGACCACCATCGGCACACGCTGGGCCCTGGTGCGGCAGGTTGCCTCGACCACCATCGGCACACGCTGGGCCCTGGTGCGGCAGGTTGCCTCGAGCACCATCGGCACACGCTGGGCCCTGGTGCGGTCGGTTGCCTCGACCACCATCGGCACACGCTGGGCCCTGGTGCGGGCGCTTGCCTCGACCACCATCGGCACACGCTGGGCCCTGGTGCGGCAGGTTGCCTCGATCACCATCGGCACACGCTGGGCCCTGGTGCGGGCGGTTGCCTCGAGCACCATCGGCACACGCTGGGCCCTGGTGCGGCAGCTTGCCTCGACCACCATCGGCAGCCTCGACCACCATCGGCACACGCTGGGCCCTGGTGCGGGCGCTTGCCTCGACCACCATCGGCACACGCTCCGCCCTGGTGCGGTCGGTTGCCTCGAGCACCATCGGCACACGCTGGGCCCTGGTGCGGCAGGTTGCCTCGACCACCATCGGCACACGCTGGGCCCTGGTGCGGGCGGTTGCCTCGACCACCATCGGCACACGCTGGGCCCTGGTGCGGGCGCTTGCCTCGACCACCATCGGCACACGCTGGGCCCTGGTGCGGCAGGTTGCCTCGAGCACCATCGGCACACGCTGGGCCCTGGTGCGGCAGGTTGCCTCGACCACCATCGGCACACGCTGGGCCCTGGTGCGGGCGCTTGCCTCGAGCACCATCGGCACACGCTCGGCCCTGGTGCGGTCGGTTGCCTCGAGCACCATCGGCACACGCTGGGCCCTGGTGCGGCAGGTTGCCTCGACCACCATCGGCACACGCTGGGCCCTGGTGAGGGCGCTTGCCTCGACCACCATCGGCACACGCTCGGCCCTGGTGCGGTCGGTTGCCTCGAGCACCATCGGCACACGCTGGGCCCTGGTGCGGGCGCTTGCCTCGAGCACCATCGGCACACGCTCGGCCCTGGTGCGGTCGGTTGCCTCGAGCACCATCGGCACACGCTGGGCCCTGGTGCGGCAGGTTGCCTCGACCACCATCGGCACACGCTGGGCCCTGGTGCGGGCGCTTGCCTCGACCACCATCGGCACACGCTCGGCCCTGGTGCGGCAGGTTGCCTCGACCACCATCGGCACACGCTGGGCCCTGGTGCGGGCGCTTGCCTCGACCACCATCGGCACACGCTCGGCCCTGGTGCGGCAGGTTGCCTCGAGCACCATCGGCACACGCTGGGCCCTGGTGCGGGCGGTTGCCTCGACCACCATCGGCACACGCTGGGCCCTGGTGCGGGCGCTTGCCTCGACCACCATCGGCACACGCTGGGCCCTGGTGCGGCAGGTTGCCTCGAGCACCATCGGCACACGCTGGGCCCTGGTGCGGCAGGTTGCCTCGAGCACCATCGGCACACGCTGGGCCCTGGTGCGGTCGGTTGCCTCGAGCACCATCGGCACACGCTGGGCGCTGGTGCGGGCGCTTGCCTCGACCACCATCGGCACACGCTGGGCCCTGGTGCGGCAGGTTGCCTCGATCACCATCGGCACACGCTGGGCCCTGGTGCGACAGGTTGCCTCGAGCACCATCGGCACACTATCGGCCCTGGTGCGGGCGGTTGCCTCGACCACCATCGGCACACGCTGGGCCCTGGTGCGGGCGCTTGCCTCGGGCACCATCGGCACACGCTGGGCCCTGGTGCGGGCGGTTGCCTCGAGCACCATCGGCACACGCTGGGCCCTGGTGGGTTTAGGCACATCTTCAAATTTCTGCCGTGCCAATGCCATTTTTATGGCTTGTAAATTCATACAATGGTCCCCTAAGCCTTCACGTGAAGTTTCGTTGGAAGATGACTCGTTTTCTATTTTTCACGATTTTCGAAACTTTTTGCGGTTCGGGATTTTTTAAAATTTTTTTATAAGGATTTTTGGCCCCAAATTTTGTAGGCATGATCCTTCTATTTTTGTTGGCATGCACAAAAAAATTCAGCTAAAAACTCGAAGTAGAGAAGATTTTGTGACCGTTTGAAAAAAGTGTCCCCATTTCAGACACTTTAACGGCTACTGGTAGCAAACCTGTAAAATCTCAAATGCTCTTTAAGGGGGTGTGAATTCTCAGAGGTTTGATGAGGGATAGGGGGCCAACACAAGGCCAAGTACCAGCACCCATCGCACACCATGTGCGCACACCCCCCCGGCCCCCCTCCCAATCGCCGGAACCCCAATGCCGCCGGTCAGGTTCTCCGGCGGTACTCCGGCGATGCTCCGGCGATGCTCCGGCGATGCTGTCCCGAGTGAAAAAAATGCGGCACCAGCACATGCTGGAGCCAAGCATGGGCACCGTGGCTCAAAATCGAACTTCGGCCAAGGCCTCGACCATCAATGGCACATGATGACGCATGGTGATGGCACATGCATCGACCATCATCGGCATAGGCTGCCCTTCGGTACGGGCACTTGCCTCGACCGCCATCGGCACAAGCTGGGCCCTGGTGTGGGTTGTTGCCTCGATCACAATCGGCACATGCTGAGCCTTGGTGCGGGCGGTTGCCTCGAGCACCATCGGCAGACCCTGGGCCCTGGTGCGGCCGGTTGCCCCGATAACCATCGGCACACGCTGGGCCCTGGGGCGGGCGCTTGCCCCCAGCACCATCGGCACACGCTGGGCCCTGGTGCGGGCGCTTGCCCCGAACACCATCGGCACAAGCCGGCCCTTGGTGCGGGCTCCTGGCTCGACCACCATCGGCACACGCTGGGCCCTGGTGCGGGCGGTTGCCTCGAACACCATCGGCACACGCCGGCCCTTGGTGCGGCCGGTTGCCTCGACCACCATCGGCACACGCTCGGCCTTGGTGCGGGCGCTTGCCTCGACCACCATCGGCACACGCTGGGCCCTGGTGCGGGCGGTTGCCTCGACCACCATCGGCACACGCTCGGCCTTGGTGAGGGCGCTTGCCTCGACCACCATCGGCACACGCTGGGCCCTGGTGCGGGCGCTTGCCTCAACCACCATCGGCACACGCTCGGCCTTGGTGCGGGCGGTTGCCTCGACCACCATCGGCACACGCTGGGCCCTGGTGCGGGCGGTTGCCTCGACCACCATCGGCACACGCTGGGCCCTGGTGCTGGCGGTTGCCTCGACCACCATCGGCACACGCTGGGCCCTGGTGCGGGCGGTTGCCTCGAACACCATCGGCACAAGCCGGCCCTTGGTGCGGGCGGTTGCCTCGAGCACCATCGGCACACGCTGGGTGTCATGGTCAGGCCTTGGTCCTGCCATGACTGATCCTGAACCAAGCAGTGGTCGAGACCGAGCTGGCGGGAAAGTGGTTCTACGAGATGTGGGCGTGCATTCCGAGCTTTGGAACATGATGCTAGCATGTTGTGGGGGCAATGGGAGCCCCGAGCCGCAAGATACGCGGGGAAGTTCGGGACAGTGGTCAGACACCCTCAAGCCAAGTAGCCGGGCGGGTGCCGTTGGTCGAAGCCATGCACGGGCACCTTCGAGTGGGTTGGTGGAGTAATGAGCAGAATCAAGGAGCAAGGGTGACCAAGAGGAAGATTACGGGGCCCTGAGTTAGCCAGAGAAAGGCCCTAGGATGGCTGGGCAGAAAAGTGTCCCCGTTTCAGACATTCTTACGGTCACTGGTAGCATAGTGGGAAAATCTCTAACGCTCTTTATAGGGGGATGTTTGGTGTCAGCTCTCCACCACCCCCTTGGCTAGCGGGCAGGCGGGGGCCTGGCTAGTCTGAAGTGAGCTACTCCTAGGCACTCGTGGTGTCTAGGTGGGCGGGCATCGTAGGGTCACAAGCGTGGCATGATGTTTTCTCGGGTAAGGTAAACCCGGGGACGGTTGGGGCCGACGGGCCTCGTATCGCGCCTTTGCATTGAGACAGGGGGTTTGACGGTAGAATCCGTTATGCCCCTCGGTTTCCCCTCCTCGAGCCGAAAGGATCATGTGATGGTGTTTACGTAAGAGGGATACCATCGGGCCAAAGGGGTGTGCGGGCTAGCAGACAGGCATGCTGCTAGACCCCTGTGGCCAGTCGGGTTGGTGGGCTGCCACTGAGGCAGTCCGCCCTAGTCCCCTTATGGGACTAGCATGATGTGGGGTGTCAATCATGCGTGCGGGCAGAAACTGGGTGCTCGGGGGCTGATGCCCAATGGGAGTTGGGTTCCTCCCTATAGAGTTTGAACTGAACGACCCTACGGGGTCAAAGCCAGGTAAGGCTCGTGGGCATGTGGCTCGAAGGATCGAAGTGGATCTGTCCAAGAGAAAAATAGGCTTGGTGAAGGCTGACCTTGACTAAGAGTAGTCTTGGTGCCGCATGGGTTGCGTGGTTTCAGTAGGAGGAACGCGCGGACCGTGACACTTGGTATCAGAGCCTAGGTTGGCTCAGTGGCGAGAGTTACGCGACCCCATGTGTGGGTCTGGTGATGCGAAATTACGGTGGTGCCAAGCCCGAATGGAGCTATCGAGACACAAATGCAGTTTTTGTGCCTATGGGGGCTCGGGAAAGGGCCACCGTTGCATGCGATGGGAAATATTGGGCCTATGTAAAATGGCTCTCGAGTAGACTCTTGGACGCCTAGAAAAAGGGCACCAGAGTCTAGCCTCACCTAGAAAAAGGTGTTGGCATATGTTGTGGCATGTGATGCCTTTACGGTGAAAGGAACCGTAGTGAGACCGAGATCCGAAAAGGGTCTTACACCATGAAATGGTGTTGTGTCAGGCCACGTGGGCCGAGTGAATCTTGTCCTGAGGGGCAGGAGGCGTCGAGTTGCATGATTAATTACTAATGTGTGCTCTTGCTGTATGGTGCAGGTGCCCCAGGGGGGGGGTGCAAGCCGAAGTATTCGGGTCCAAGCATGAGACTACTACACAGAAGAGTATGAAGTGGCTGAAGATTGAAGCCACAAGCGAGATGGTCAGTGGACCATGAGCTGCGTTGGTCAGTGGACCGTGAGTTCTTGTGGTCAGAGGATCACGAGAGTGTGTGTGTGAACCAGGATATTGAACTTGTATTGGCCGAAAGGGAAGGCTTCACGAGTAGTGGTGGTCAGTGGGCCACGACAGGATGTTTTCCAGTGGAACAAGAAAGGGAAAACGGCCAGTTGACAAGGCCTCAGTCGTGCAAGTCAGTGGACCTTGAGGATCGAGCGGGTGAATCCCCGAGTCAAACAAATCAGTGGGCTAGAAGTGCTGGTAGATCAGTGGGTCTCCGAGTATAAGCGGATTTTGGGACGCCCTAGGAACTGGGCTGGAGTCAAAACTATCGAGCAATAGAACCATCAAGGAGACAGGGTTGCGCATAATGCTGTGCTGAGTTTCGAGTAAAAGTGGGGGAGACCTGTCAATTCCCCACGAGACTGAGCCGAGATAAAAGAGCTTGAGCAATGGAGCATAGTGTTCAAGCCGGAGGCAAAGACCGAGTTAGCACGTTTTAAGGTGCCGTCTTGGGGGCGGTTGGCCTGAGGGCCACACCTAGAGAGGTGACCTTGGAGGGGCCGAGAGGACCCAAGTTGGGAGATGACCAAAGTGCTTGAATGCCACTGTGCTAGGGTCATCATGTAGAGTGCCGCATGAGTGCGGTTGACCTAAGCATCACGTCCAGAGGGGCGCATCAGTGAGTTGATGCTGCAAGCGTGCAGTTGGTGTGAGGGGTCACGTCCGGTGGGACGCACCACATGAGTGGCAAAGCTGTGGTCATTCATTCTACTGAGGGTCATCGATCAATGAGGGCACCACGAGGTCGCAACCTAACAAGGATCAAGGGATGAAGCCATGGTATGGCCCATATGAGTACAACCAAGATAGGTCAGGCGGTTCGAACTACAACAAAGCTGAGCAACAATGGGACCAATCTACACCAACTATGGACGAGTACTGTGGACGGTGCCTCATGTGACGGGACCTCGACCCAATCCTTGAGGGCACAAGTAAGAGACATATGAGGAAATGTCAGCTGTGTGCAACAAGATAGTTGGGTGTGGTCTTGGCGTCGATGAGGGCATCGACATAGTAAGTGGGGGAGAGTGTCATGGTCAGGCCTTGGTCCTGCCATGACTGATCCTGAACCAAGCAGTGGTCGAGACCGAGCTGGCGGGAAAGTGGTTCTACGAGATGTGGGCGTGCATTCCGAGCTTTGGAACATGATGCTAGCATGTTGTGGGGGCAATGGGAGCCCCGAGCCGCAAGATACGCGGGGAAGTTCGGGACAGTGGTCAGACACCCTCAAGCCAAGTAGCCGGGCGGGTGCCGTTGGTCGAAGCCATGCACGGGCACCTTCGAGTGGGTTGGTGGAGTAATGAGCAGAATCAAGGAGCAAGGGTGACCAAGAGGAAGATTACGGGGCCCTGAGTTAGCCAGAGAAAGGCCCTAGGATGGCTGGGCAGAAAAGTGTCCCCGTTTCAGACATTCTTACGGTCACTGGTAGCATAGTGGGAAAATCTCTAACGCTCTTTATAGGGGGATGTTTGGTGTCAGCTCTCCACCACCCCCTTGGCTAGCGGGCAGGCGGGGGCCTGGCTAGTCTGAAGTGAGCTACTCCTAGGCACTCGTGGTGTCTAGGTGGGCGGGCATCGTAGGGTCACGAGCGTGGCATGATGTTTTCTCGGGTAAGGTAAACCCGGGGACGGTTGGGGCCGGCGGGCCTCGTATCGCGCCTTTGCATTGAGACAGGGGGTTTGACGGTAGAATCCGTTATGCCCCTCGGTTTCCCCTCCTCGAGCCGAAAGGATCATGTGATGGTGTTTACGTAAGAGGGATACCATCGGGCCAAAGGGGTGTGCGGGCTAGCAGACAGGCATGCTGCTAGACCCCTGTGGCCAGTCGGGTTGGTGGGCTGCCACTGAGGCAGTCCGCCCTAGTCCCCTTATGGGACTAGCATGATGTGGGGTGTCAATCATGCGTGCGGGCAGAAACTGGGTGCTCGGGGGCTGATGCCCAATGGGAGTTGGGTTCCTCCCTATAGAGTTTGAACTGAACGACCCTACGGGGTCAAAGCCAGGTAAGGCTCGTGGGCATGTGGCTCGAAGGATCGAAGTGGATCTGTCCAAGAGAAAAATAGGCTTGGTGAAGGCTGACCTTGACTAAGAGTAGTCTTGGTGCCGCATGGGTTGCGTGGTTTCAGTAGGAGGAACGCGCGGACCGTGACACTGGGCCCTGGTGCGGGCGGTTGCCTCGACCACCATCGGCACACGCTGGGCCCTGGTGCGGACGGTTGCCTCGAGCACCATGGGCACACGCTGGCCCTTGGTGCGGGCTCTTGCCTCGACCACCATCAGCAGAAGATAGCCCCTACGTCGAACACCATCGATACATGCCGGGCCTTGGTGTGGGCACATGCCTCGAGCTGGTGCGGGCGGTT
>NW_028323027.1:185000-187500 GCF_047325235.1 Durio zibethinus | reverse complement strand
CGACCACCATCGGCAGCCTCGACCACCATCGGCACACGCTCCGCCCTGGTGCGGGCGCTTGCCTCGAGCACCATCGGCACACGCTGGGCCCTGCTGCGGCAGGTTGCCTCGACCACCATCGGCACACGCTGGGCCCTGGTGCGGGCGGTTGCCTCGACCACCATCGGCACACGCTGGGCCCTGGTGCGGGCGGTTGCCCCGACCACCATCGGCACACGCTGGGCCCTGGTGCGGGCGCTTGCCTCGACCACCATCGGCACACGCTGGGCCCTGGTGCGGCAGGTTGCCTCGAGCACCATCGGCACACGCTGGGCCCTGGTGCGGCAGGTTGCCTCGACCACCATCGGCACACGCTGGGCCCTGGTGCGGGCGCTTGCCTCGAGCACCATCGGCACACGTTCGGCCCTGGTGCGGTCGGTTGCCTCGAGCACCATCGCCACACGCTGGGCCCTGGTGCGGCAGGTTGCCTCGACCACCATCGGCACACGCTGGGCCCTGGTGAGGGCGCTTGCCTCGACCACCATCGGCACACGCTCGGCCCTGGTGCGGTCGGTTGCCTCGAGCACCATCGGCACACGCTGGGCCCTGGTGCGGGCGCTTGCCTCCAGCACCATCGGCACACGCTCGGCCCTGGTGCGGTCGGTTGCCTCGAGCACCATCGGCACACGCTGGGCCCTGGTGCGGCAGGTTGCCTCGACCACCATCGGCACACGCTGGGCCCTGGTGCGGGCGCTTGCCTCGACCACCATCGGCACACGCTGGGCCCTGGTGCGGCAGGTTGCCTCGAGCACCATCGGCACACGGGCCCTGGTGCGGGCGCTTGCCTCGACCACCATCGGCACACGCTCGGCCCTGGTGCGGCAGGTTGCCTCGAGCACCATCGGCACACGCTGGGCCCTGGTGCGGGCGGTTGCCTCGACCACCATCGGCACACGCTGGGCCCTGGTGCGGGCGCTTGCCTCGACCACCATCGGCACACGCTGGGCCCTGGTGCGGCAGGTTGCCTCGAGCACCATCGGCACACGCTGGGCCCTGGTGCGGCAGGTTGCCTCGAGCACCATCGGCACACGCTGGGCCCTGGTGCGGTGGGTTGCCTCGAGCACCATCGGCACACGCTGGGCGCTGGTGCGGGCGCTTGCCTCGACCACCATCGGCACACGCTGGGCCCTGGTGCGGCAGGTTGCCTCGATCACCATCGGCACACGCTGGGCCCTGGTGCGACAGGTTGCCTCGAGCACCATCGGCACACTATCGGCCCTGGTGCGGGCGGTTACCTCGACCACCATCGGCACACGCTGGGCCCTGGTGCGGGCGCTTGCCTCGGGCACCATCGGCACACGCTGGGCCCTGGTGCGGGCGCTTGCCTCGAGCACCATCGGCACACGCTGGGCCCTGGTGGGTTTAGGCACATCTTCAAATTTCTGCCGTGCCAATGCCATTTTTATGGCTTGTAAATTCATACAATGGTCCCCTAAGCCTTCACGTGAAGTTTCGTTGGAAGATGACTCGTTTTCTATTTTTCACGATTTTCGAAACTTTTTGCGGTTCGGGATTTTTTAAAATTTTTTTATAAGGATTTTTGGCCCCAAATTTTGTAGGCATGATCCTTCTATTTTTGTTGGCATGCACAAAAAAATTCAGCTAAAAACTCGAAGTAGAGAAGATTTTGTGACCGTTTGAAAAAAGTGTCCCCATTTCAGACACTTTAACGGCTACTGGTAGCAAACCTGTAAAATCTCAAATGCTCTTTAAGGGGGTGTGAATTCTCAGAGGTTTGATGAGGGATAGGGGGCCAACACAAGGCCAAGTACCAGCACCCATCGCACATCATGTGCGCACACCCCCCCGGCCCCCCTCCCAATCGCCGGAACCCCAATGCCGCCGGTCAGGTTCTCCGGCGGTACTCCGGCGATGCTCCGGCGATGCTCCGGCGATGCTGTCCCGAGTGAAAAAAATGCGGCACCAGCACATGCTGGAGCCAAGCATGGGCACCGTGGCTCAAAATCGAACTTCGGCCAAGGCCTCGACCATCAATGGCACATGATGACGCATGGTGATGGCACATGCATCGACCATCATCGGCATAGGCTGCCCTTCGGTACGGGCACTTGCCTCGACCGCCATCGGCACAAGCTGGGCCCTGGTGTGGGTTGTTGCCTCGATCACAATCGGCACATGCTGAGCCTTGGTGCGGGCGGTTGCCTCGAGCACCATCGGCAGACCCTGGGCCCTGGTGCGGCCGGTTGCCCCGATAACCATCGGCACACGCTGGGCCCTGGGGCGGGCGCTTGCCCCCAGCACCATCGGCACACGCTGGGCCCTGGTGCGGGCGCTTGCCCCGAACACCATCGGCACAAGCCGGCCCTTGGTGCGGGCTCCTGGCTCGACCACCATCGGCACACGCTGGGCCCTGGTGCGGGCGGTTGCCTCGAACACCATCGGCACACGCCGGCCCTTGGTGCGGCCGGTTGCCTCGACCACCATCGGCACACGCTCGGCC
>NW_028323027.1:172500-175000 GCF_047325235.1 Durio zibethinus | reverse complement strand
CGAGCACCATCGGCACACGCTGGGCCCTGGTGCGGGCGCTTGCCTCGACCACCATCGGCACACGCTGGGCCCTGGTGCCTCGACCACCATCGGCACACGCTGGGCCCTGGTGCGGCAGGTTGCCTCGACCACCATCGGCACACGCTGGGCCCTGGTGCGGTCGGTTGCCTCGACCACCATCGGCACACGCTGGGCCCTGGTGCGGGCGCTTGCCTCGACCACCATCGGCACACGCTGGGCCCTGGTGCGGCAGGTTGCCTCGAGCACCATCGGCACACGCTGGGACCTGGTGCGGCAGGTTGCCTCGAGCACCATCGGCACACGCTGGGCCCTGGTGCGGTCGGTTGCCTCGATCACCATCGGCACACGCTGGGCCCTGGTGCGGGCGGTTGCCTCGACCACCATCGGCACACGCTAGGCCCTGGTGCGGCAGCTTGCCTCGAGCACCATCGGCACACGCTCGGCCCTGGTGCGGTCGGTTGCCTCGAGCACCATCGGCACACGCTGGGCCCTGGTGCGGCAGGTTGCCTCGACCACCATCGGCAGCCTCGACCACCATCGGCACACGCTGGGCCCTGGTGCGGGCGCTTGCCTCGACCACCATCGGCACACGCTCCGCCCTGGTGCGGTCGGTTGCCTCGACCACCATCGGCACACGCTGGGCCCTGGTGCGGCAGGTTGCCTCGAGCACCATCGGCACACGCTGGGCCCTGGTGCGGTCGGTTGCCTCGACCACCATCGGCACACGCTGGGCCCTGGTGCGGGCGCTTGCCTCGACCACCATCGGCACACGCTGGGCCCTGGTGCGGCAGGTTCCCTCGACCACCATCGGCACACGCTGGGCCCTGGTGCGGCAGGTTGCCTCGAGCACCATCGGCACACGCTGGGCCCTGGTGCGGTCGGTTGCCTCGATCACCATCGGCACACGCTGGGCCCTGGTGCGGGCGGTTGCCTCGACCACCATCGGCACACGCTGGGCCCTGCTGCGGCAGCTTGCCTCGAGCACCATCGGCACACGCTCGGCCCTGGTGCGGTCGGTTGCCTCGAGCACCATCGGCACACGTTGGGCCCTGGTGCGGCAGGTTGCCTCGACCACCATCGGCAGCCTCGACCACCATCGGCACACGCTCCGCCCTGGTGCGGGCGCTTGCCTCGAGCACCATCGGCACACGCTGGGCCCTGCTGCGGCAGGTTGCCTCGACCACCATCGGCACACGCTGGGCCCTGGTGCGGGCGGTTGCCTCGACCACCATCGGCACACGCTGGGCCCTGGTGCGGGCGGTTGCCTCGACCACCATCGGCACACGCTGGGCCCTGGTGCGGGCGCTTGCCTCGACCACCATCGGCACACGCTGGGCCCTGGTGCGGCAGGTTGCCTCGAGCACCATCGGCACACGCTGGGCCCTGGTGCGGCAGGTTGCCTCGACCACCATCGGCACACGCTGGGCCCTGGTGCGGGCGCTTGCCTCGAGCACCATCGGCACACGTTCGGCCCTGGTGCGGTCGGTTGCCTCGAGCACCATCGCCACACGCTGGGCCCTGGTGCGGCAGGTTGCCTCGACCACCATCGGCACACGCTGGGCCCTGGTGAGGGCGCTTGCCTCGACCACCATCGGCACACGCTCGGCCCTGGTGCGGTCGGTTGCCTCGAGCACCATCGGCACACGCTGGGCCCTGGTGCGGGCGCTTGCCTCCAGCACCATCGGCACACGCTCGGCCCTGGTGCGGTCGGTTGCCTCGAGCACCATCGGCACACGCTGGGCCCTGGTGCGGCAGGTTGCCTCGACCACCATCGGCACACGCTGGGCCCTGGTGCGGGCGCTTGCCTCGACCACCATCGGCACACGCTGGGCCCTGGTGCGGCAGGTTGCCTCGAGCACCATCGGCACACGGGCCCTGGTGCGGGCGCTTGCCTCGACCACCATCGGCACACGCTCGGCCCTGGTGCGGCAGGTTGCCTCGAGCACCATCGGCACACGCTGGGCCCTGGTGCGGGCGGTTGCCTCGACCACCATCGGCACACGCTGGGCCCTGGTGCGGGCGCTTGCCTCGACCACCATCGGCACACGCTGGGCCCTGGTGCGGCAGGTTGCCTCGAGCACCATCGGCACACGCTGGGCCCTGGTGCGGCAGGTTGCCTCGAGCACCATCGGCACACGCTGGGCCCTGGTGCGGTGGGTTGCCTCGAGCACCATCGGCACACGCTGGGCGCTGGTGCGGGCGCTTGCCTCGACCACCATCGGCACACGCTGGGCCCTGGTGCGGCAGGTTGCCTCGATCACCATCGGCACACGCTGGGCCCTGGTGCGACAGGTTGCCTCGAGCACCATCGGCACACTATCGGCCCTGGTGCGGGCGGTTGCCTCGACCACCATCGGCACACGCTGGGCCCTGGTGCGGGCGCTTGCCTCGGGCACCATCGGCACACGCTGGGCCCTGGTGCGGGCGCTTGCCTCGAGCACCATCGGCACACGCTGGGCCCTGGTGGGTTTAGGCACAT
>NW_028323027.1:157500-162500 GCF_047325235.1 Durio zibethinus | reverse complement strand
TTTAGAAGGAGTTTTGGCCCCAAATTTTGTGGACGTGATCCTTCTATTTTTGTTGGCATGCACAAAAAAATTCAGCTAAAAACTCGAACCGGAGAAGATTTCGCGACCGTTTGAAAAAAGTGTCCCCGTTTCAGACACTTCAACGGCTACTGGCAGCAAACCTGTAAAATCTCAAACGCTCTTTAAGGGGGTGTGAGTTCTCAGAGGTTTGATGAGGGATAGGGGGCCAACACAAGGGCCAAGCACCAGCACCCATCGCACGTCATGTGCGCACACCCCCCCGGCCCCCCTCCCAATCGCCGGAACCCCAATGCCGCCGGTCAGGTTCTCCGGCGGTACTCCGGCGATGCTCCGGCGATGCTCCGGCGATGCTGTCCCGAGTGAAAAAAATGCGGCACCAGCACATGCTGGAGCCAAGCATGGGCACCGTGGCTCAAAATCGAACTTCGGCCAAGGCCTCGACCATCAATGGCACATGATGACGCATGGTGATGGCACATGCATCGACCATCATCGGCATAGGCTGCCCTTCGGTACGGGCACTTGCCTCGACCGCCATCGGCACAAGCTGGGCCCTGGTGTGGGTTGTTGCCTCGATCACCAGCGGCACATGCTGAGCCTTGGTGCGGGCGGTTGCCTCGAGCACCATCCGCAGACCCTGGGCCCTGGTGCGGCCGGTTGCCCCGATGACCATCGGCACACGCTGGCCCCTGGAGCGGCCGGTTGCCTCGATCACCATCGGCAAAAGCTGGGCCCTGGTGCGGGCGCTTGCCTCGACCACCATCGGCACACGCTGGGCACTGGTGCGGGCGCTTGCCTCGACCACCATCGGCACACGCTGGGCCCTGGTGCGGGCGGTTGCCTCGATCACCATCGGCACACGCTGGGCCCTGGTGCGGGCGGTTGCCCCCAGCACCATCGGCACACGCTGGGCCCTGGTGCGGGCGCTTGCCTCGACCACCATCGGCACACGCTGGGCCCTGGTGCGGGCGCTTGCCTCGACCACCATCGGCACACGCTCGGCCCTGGTGCGGTCGGTTGCCTCGAGCACCATCGGCACACGCTGGGCCCTGGTGCGGGCGCTTGCCTCGACCACCATCGGCACACGCTGGGCCCTGGTGCCTCGACCACCATCGGCACACGCTGGGCCCTGGTGCGGCAGGTTGCCTCGACCACCATCGGCACACGCTGGGCCCTGGTGCGGTCGGTTGCCTCGACCACCATCGGCACACGCTGGGCCCTGGTGCGGGCGCTTGCCTCGACCACCATCGGCACACGCTGGGCCCTGGTGCGGCAGGTTGCCTCGAGCACCATCGGCACACGCTGGGCCCTGGTGCGGCAGGTTGCCTCGAGCACCATCGGCACACGCTGGGCCCTGGTGCGGTCGGTTGCCTCGATCACCATCGGCACACGCTGGGCCCTGGTGCGGGCGGTTGCCTCGACCACCATCGGCACACGCTGGGCCCTGGTGCGGCAGCTTGCCTCGAGCACCATCGGCACACGCTCGGCCCTGGTGCGGTCGGTTGCCTCGAGCACCATCGGCACACGCTGGGCCCTGGTGCGGCAGGTTGCCTCGACCACCATCGGCAGCCTCGACCACCATCGGCACACGCTGGGCCCTGGTGCGGGCGCTTGCCTCGACCACCATCGGCACACGCTCCGCCCTGGTGCGGTCGGTTGCCTCGACCACCATCGGCACACGCTGGGCCCTGGTGCGGCAGGTTGCCTCGAGCACCATCGGCACACGCTGGGCCCTGGTGCGGTCGGTTGCCTCGACCACCATCGGCACACGCTGGGCCCTGGTGCGGGCGGTTGCCTCGACCACCATCGGCACACGCTGGGCCCTGGTGCGGCAGGTTCCCTCGACCACCATCGGCACACGCTGGGCCCTGGTGCGGCAGGTTGCCTCGAGCACCATCGGCACACGCTGGGCCCTGGTGCGGTCGGTTGCCTCGATCACCATCGGCACACGCTGGGCCCTGGTGCGGGCGGTTGCCTCGACCACCATCGGCACACGCTGGGCCCTGCTGCGGCAGCTTGCCTCGAGCACCATCGGCACACGCTCGGCCCTGGTGCGGTCGGTTGCCTCGAGCACCATCGGCACACGTTGGGCCCTGGTGCGGCAGGTTGCCTCGACCACCATCGGCAGCCTCGACCACCATCGGCACACGCTCCGCCCTGGTGCGGGCGCTTGCCTCGAGCACCATCGGCACACGCTGGGCCCTGCTGCGGCAGGTTGCCTCGACCACCATCGGCACACGCTGGGCCCTGGTGCGGGCGGTTGCCTCGACCACCATCGGCACACGTTGGGCCCTGGTGCGGGCGGTTGCCTCGACCACCATCGGCACACGCTGGGCCCTGGTGCGGGCGCTTGCCTCGACCACCATCGGCACACGCTGGGCCCTGGTGCGGCAGGTTGCCTCGAGCACCATCGGCACACGCTGGGCCCTGGTGCGGCAGGTTGCCTCGACCACCATCGGCACACGCTGGGCCCTGGTGCGGGCGCTTGCCTCGAGCACCATCGGCACACGTTCGGCCCTGGTGCGGTCGGTTGCCTCGAGCACCATCGCCACACGCTGGGCCCTGGTGCGGCAGGTTGCCTCGACCACCATCGGCACACGCTGGGCCCTGGTGAGGGCGCTTGCCTCGACCACCATCGGCACACGCTCGGCCCTGGTGCGGTCGGTTGCCTCGAGCACCATCGGCACACGCTGGGCCCTGGTGCGGGCGCTTGCCTCCAGCACCATCGGCACACGCTCGGCCCTGGTGCGGTCGGTTGCCTCGAGCACCATCGGCACACGCTGGGCCCTGGTGCGGCAGGTTGCCTCGACCACCATCGGCACACGCTGGGCCCTGGTGCGGGCGCTTGCCTCGACCACCATCGGCACACGCTGGGCCCTGGTGCGGCAGGTTGCCTCGAGCACCATCGGCACACGGGCCCTGGTGCGGGCGCTTGCCTCGACCACCATCGGCACACGCTCGGCCCTGGTGCGGCAGGTTGCCTCGAGCACCATCGGCACACGCTGGGCCCTGGTGCGGGCGGTTGCCTCGACCACCATCGGCACACGCTGGGCCCTGGTGCGGGCGCTTGCCTCGACCACCATCGGCACACGCTGGGCCCTGGTGCGGCAGGTTGCCTCGAGCACCATCGGCACACGCTGGGCCCTGGTGCGGCAGGTTGCCTCGAGCACCATCGGCACACGCTGGGCCCTGGTGCGGCAGGTTGCCTCGAGCACCATCGGCACACGCTGGGCCCTGGTGCGGGCGCTTGCCTCGACCACCATCGGCACACGCTGGGCCCTGGTGCGGCAGGTTGCCTCGATCACCATCGGCACACGCTGGGCCCTGGTGCGACAGGTTGCCTCGAGCACCATCGGCACACTATCGGCCCTGGTGCGGGCGGTTGCCTCGACCACCATCGGCACACGCTGGGCCCTGGTGCGGGCGCTTGCCTCGGGCACCATCGGCACACGCTGGGCCCTGGTGCGGGCGCTTGCCTCGAGCACCATCGGCACACGCTGGGCCCTGGTGGGTTTAGGCACATCTTCAAATTTCTGCCGTGCCAATGCCATTTTTATGGCTTGTAAATTCATACAATGGTCCCCTAAGCCTTCACGTGAAGTTTCGTTGGAAGATGACTCGTTTTCTATTTTTCACGATTTTCGAAACTTTTTGCGGTTCGGGATTTTTTAAAATTTTTTTATAAGGATTTTTGGCCCCAAATTTTGTAGGCATGATCCTTCTATTTTTGTTGGCATGCACAAAAAAATTCAGCTAAAAACTCGAAGTAGAGAAGATTTTGTGACCGTTTGAAAAAAGTGTCCCCATTTCAGACACTTTAACGGCTACTGGTAGCAAACCTGTAAAATCTCAAATGCTCTTTAAGGGGGTGTGAATTCTCAGAGGTTTGATGAGCGATAGGGGGCCAACACAAGGCCAAGTACCAGCACCCATCGCACATCATGTGCGCACACCCCCCCGGCCCCCCTCCCAATCGCCGGAACCCCAATGCCGCCGGTCAGGTTCTCCGGCGGTACTCCGGCGATGCTCCGGCGATGCTGTCCCGAGTGAAAAAAATGCGGCACCAGCACATGCTGGAGCCAAGCATGGGCACCGTGGCTCAAAATCGAACTTCGGCCAAGGCCTCGACCATCAATGGCACATGATGACGCATGGTGATGGCACATGCATCGACCATCATCGGCATAGGCTGCCCTTCGGTACGGGCACTTGCCTCGACCGCCATCGGCACAAGCTGGGCCCTGGTGTGGGTTGTTGCCTCGATCACAATCGGCACATGCTGAGCCTTGGTGCGGGCGGTTGCCTCGAGCACCATCGGCAGACCCTGGGCCCTGGTGCGGCCGGTTGCCCCGATAACCATCGGCACACGCTGGGCCCTGGGGCGGGCGCTTGCCCCCAGCACCATCGGCACACGCTGGGCCCTGGTGCGGGCGCTTGCCCCGAACACCATCGGCACAAGCCGGCCCTTGGTGCGGGCTCCTGGCTCGACCACCATCGGCACACGCTGGGCCCTGGTGCGGGCGGTTGCCTCGAACACCATCGGCACACGCCGGCCCTTGGTGCGGCCGGTTGCCTCGACCACCATCGGCACACGCTCGGCCTTGGTGAGGGCGCTTGCCTCGACCACCATCGGCACACGCTGGGCCCTGGTGCGGGCGCTTGCCTCGACCACCATCGGCACACGCTCGGCCTTGGTGCGGGCGCTTGCCTCGACCACCATCGGCACACGCTGGGCCCTGGTGCGGGCGGTTGCCTCGACCACCATCGGCACACGCTCGGCCTTGGTGAGGGCGCTTGCCTCGACCACCATCGGCACACGCTGGGCCCTGGTGCGGGCGCTTGCCTCGACCACCATCGGCACACGCTCGGCCGTGGTGCGGGCGGTTGCCTCGACCACCATCGGCACACGCCGGGCCCTGGTGCGGGCGGTTGCCTCGACCACCATCGGCACACGCCGGGCCCTGGTGCTGGCGGTTGCC
>NW_028323027.1:145000-147500 GCF_047325235.1 Durio zibethinus | reverse complement strand
TGCCTCGATCACCATCGGCACACGCTGGGCCCTGGTGCGGGCGGTTGCCTCGACCACCATCGGCACACGCTGGGCCCTGGTGCGGCAGCTTGCCTCGAGCACCATCGGCACACGCTCGGCCCTGGTGCGGTCGGTTGCCTCGAGCACCATCGGCACACGCTGGGCCCTAGTGCGGCAGGTTGCCTCGACCACCATCGGCAGCCTCGACCACCATCGGCACACGCTGGGCCCTGGTGCGGGCGCTTGCCTCGACCACCATCGGCACACGCTCCGCCCTGGTGCGGTCGGTTGCCTCGACCACCATCGGCACACGCTGGGCCCTGGTGCGGCAGGTTGCCTCGAGCACCATCGGCACACGCTGGGCCCTGGTGCGGTCGGTTGCCTCGACCACCATCGGCACACGCTGGGCCCTGGTGCGGGCGCTTGCCTCGACCACCATCGGCACACGCTGGGCCCTGGTGCGGCAGGTTCCCTCGACCACCATCGGCACACGCTGGGCCCTGGTGCGGCAGGTTGCCTCGAGCACCATCGGCACACGCTGGGCCCTGGTGCGGTCGGTTGCCTCGATCACCATCGGCACACGCTGGGCCCTGGTGCGGGCGGTTGCCTCGACCACCATCGGCACACGCTGGGCCCTGCTGCGGCAGCTTGCCTCGAGCACCATCGGCACACGCTCGGCCCTGGTGCGGTCGGTTGCCTCGAGCACCATCGGCACACGTTGGGCCCTGGTGCGGCAGGTTGCCTCGACCACCATCGGCAGCCTCGACCACCATCGGCACACGCTCCGCCCTGGTGCGGGCGCTTGCCTCGAGCACCATCGGCACACGCTGGGCCCTGCTGCGGCAGGTTGCCTCGACCACCATCGGCACACGCTGGGCCCTGGTGCGGGCGGTTGCCTCGACCACCATCGGCACACGCTGGGCCCTGGTGCGGGCGGTTGCCTCGACCACCATCGGCACACGCTGGGCCCTGGTGCGGGCGCTTGCCTCGACCACCATCGGCACACGCTGGGCCCTGGTGCGGCAGGTTGCCTCGACCACCATCGGCACACGCTGGGCCCTGGTGCGGGCGCTTGCCTCGAGCACCATCGGCACACGTTCGGCCCTGGTGCGGTCGGTTGCCTCGAGCACCATCGCCACACGCTGGGCCCTGGTGCGGCAGGTTGCCTCGACCACCATCGGCACACGCTGGGCCCTGGTGAGGGCGCTTGCCTCGACCACCATCGGCACACGCTCGGCCCTGGTGCGGTCGGTTGCCTCGAGCACCATCGGCACACGCTGGGCCCTGGTGCGGGCGCTTGCCTCCAGCACCATCGGCACACGCTCGGCCCTGGTGCGGTCGGTTGCCTCGAGCACCATCGGCACACTCTGGGCCCTGGTGCGGCAGGTTGCCTCGACCACCATCGGCACACGCTGGGCCCTGGTGCGGGCGCTTGCCTCGACCACCATCGGCACACGCTGGGCCCTGGTGCGGCAGGTTGCCTCGAGCACCATCGGCACACGGGCCCTGGTGCGGGCGCTTGCCTCGACCACCATCGGCACACGCTCGGCCCTGGTGCGGCAGGTTGCCTCGAGCACCATCGGCACACGCTGGGCCCTGGTGCGGGCGGTTGCCTCGACCACCATCGGCACACGCTGGGCCCTGGTGCGGGCGCTTGCCTCGACCACCATCGGCACACGCTGGGCCCTGGTGCGGCAGGTTGCCTCGAGCACCATCGGCACACGCTGGGCCCTGGTGCGGTGGGTTGCCTCGAGCACCATCGGCACACGCTGGGCGCTGGTGCGGGCGCTTGCCTCGACCACCATCGGCACACGCTGGGCCCTGGTGCGGCAGGTTGCCTCGATCACCATCGGCACACGCTGGGCCCTGGTGCGACAGGTTGCCTCGAGCACCATCGGCACACTATCGGCCCTGGTGCGGGCGGTTGCCTCGACCACCATCGGCACACGCTGGGCCCTGGTGCGGGCGCTTGCCTCGGGCACCATCGGCACACGCTGGGCCCTGGTGCGGGCGCTTGCCTCGAGCACCATCGGCACACGCTGGGCCCTGGTGGGTTTAGGCACATCTTCAAATTTCTGCCGTGCCAATGCCATTTTTATGGCTTGTAAATTCATACAATGGTCCCCTAAGCCTTCACGTGAAGTTTCGTTGGAAGATGACTCGTTTTCTATTTTTCACGATTTTCGAAACTTTTTGCGGTTCGGGATTTTTTAAAATTTTTTTATAAGGATTTTTGGCCCCAAATTTTGTAGGCATGATCCTTCTATTTTTGTTGGCATGCACAAAAAAATTCAGCTAAAAACTCGAAGTAGAGAAGATTTTGTGACCGTTTGAAAAAAGTGTCCCCATTTCAGACACTTTAACGGCTACTGGTAGCAAACCTGTAAAATCTCAAATGCTCTTTAAGGGGGTGTGAATTCTCAGAGGTTTGATGAGGGATAGGGGGCCAACACAAGGCCAAGTACCAGCACCCATCGCACATCATGTGCGCACACCCCCC
>NW_028323027.1:130000-135000 GCF_047325235.1 Durio zibethinus | reverse complement strand
TGCGGCACCAGCACATGCTGGAGCCAAGCATGGGCACCGTGGCTCAAAATCGAACTTCGGCCAAGGCCTCGACCATCAATGGCACATGATGACGCATGGTGATGGCACATGCATCGACCATCATCGGCATAGGCTGCCCTTCGGTACGGGCACTTGCCTCGACCGCCATCGGCACAAGCTGGGCCCTGGTGTGGGTTGTTGCCTCGATCACCAGCGGCACATGCTGAGCCTTGGTGCGGGCGGTTGCCTCGAGCACCATCCGCAGACCCTGGGCCCTGGTGCGGCCGGTTGCCCCGATGACCATCGGCACACGCTGGCCCCTGGAGCGGCCGGTTGCCTCGATCACCATCGGCAAAAGCTGGGCCCTGGTGCGGGCGCTTGCCTCGACCACCATCGGCACACGCTGGGCACTGGTGCGGGCGCTTGCCTCGACCACCATCGGCACACGCTGGGCCCTGGTGCGGGCGGTTGCCTCGATCACCATCGGCACACGCTGGGCCCTGGTGCGGGCGGTTGCCCCCAGCACCATCGGCACACGTTGGGCCCTGGTGCGGGCGCTTGCCTCGACCACCATCGGCACACGCTGGGCCCTGGTGCGGGCGCTTGCCTCGACCACCATCGGCACACGCTGGGCCCTGGTGCGGGCGCTTGCCTCGACCACCATCGGCACACGCTCGGCCCTGGTGCGGTCGGTTGCCTCGAGCACCATCGGCACACGCTGGGCCCTGGTGCGGGCGCTTGCCTCGACCACCATCGGCACACGCTGGGCCCTGGTGCCTCGACCACCATCGGCACACGCTGGGCCCTGGTGCGGCAGGTTGCCTCGACCACCATCGGCACACGCTGGGCCCTGGTGCGGTCGGTTGCCTCGACCACCATCGGCACACGCTGGGCCCTGGAGCGGGCGCTTGCCTCGACCACCATCGGCACACGCTGGGCCCTGGTGCGGCAGGTTGCCTCGAGCACCATCGGCACACGCTGGGCCCTGGTGCGGCAGGTTGCCTCGAGCACCATCGGCACACGCTGGGCCCTGGTGCGGTCGGTTGCCTCGATCACCATCGGCACACGCTGGGCCCTGGTGCGGGCGGTTGCCTCGACCACCATCGGCACACGCTGGGCCCTGGTGCGGCAGCTTGCCTCGAGCACCATCGGCACACGCTCGGCCCTGGTGCGGTCGGTTGCCTCGAGCACCATCGGCACACGCTGGGCCCTGGTGCGGCAGGTTGCCTCGACCACCATCGGCAGCCTCGACCACCATCGGCACACGCTGGGCCCTGGTGCGGGCGCTTGCCTCGACCACCATCGGCACACGCTCCGCCCTGGTGCGGTCGGTTGCCTCGACCACCATCGGCACACGCTGGGCCCTGGTGCGGCAGGTTGCCTCGAGCACCATCGGCACACGCTGGGCCCTGGTGCGGTCGCTTGCCTCGACCACCATCGGCACACGCTGGGCCCTGGTGCGGGCGCTTGCCTCGACCACCATCGGCACACGCTGGGCCCTGGTGCGGTAGGTTCCCTCGACCACCATCGGCACACGCTGGGCCCTGGTGCGGCAGGTTGCCTCGAGCACCATCGGCACACGCTGGGCCCTGGTGCGGTCGGTTGCCTCGATCACCATCGGCACACGCTGGGCCCTGGTGCGGGCGGTTGCCTCGACCACCATCGGCACACGCTGGGCCCTGCTGCGGCAGCTTGCCTCGAGCACCATCGGCACACGCTCGGCCCTGGTGCGGTCGGTTGCCTCGAGCACCATCGGCACACGTTGGGCCCTGGTGCGGCAGGTTGCCTCGACCACCATCGGCAGCCTCGACCACCATCGGCACACGCTCCGCCCTGGTGCGGGCGCTTGCCTCGAGCACCATCGGCACACGCTGGGCCCTGCTGCGGCAGGTTGCCTCGACCACCATCGGCACACGCTGGGCCCTGGTGCGGGCGGTTGCCTCGACCACCATCGGCACACGCTGGGCCCTGGTGCGGGCGGTTGCCTCGACCACCATCGGCACACGCTGGGCCCTGGTGCGGGCGCTTGCCTCGACCACCATCGGCACACGCTGGGCCCTGGTGCGGCAGGTTGCCTCGAGCACCATCGGCACACGCTGGGCCCTGGTGCGGCAGGTTGCCTCGACCACCATCGGCACACGCTGGGCCCTGGTGCGGGCGCTTGCCTCGAGCACCATCGGCACACGTTCGGCCCTGGTGCGGTCGGTTGCCTCGAGCACCATCGCCACACGCTGGGCCCTGGTGCGGCAGGTTGCCTCGACCACCATCGGCACACGCTGGGCCCTGGTGAGGGCGCTTGCCTCGACCACCATCGGCACACGCTCGGCCCTGGTGCGGTCGGTTGCCTCGAGCACCATCGGCACACGCTGGGCCCTGGTGCGGGCGCTTGCCTCCAGCACCATCGGCACACGCTCGGCCCTGGTGCGGTCGGTTGCCTCGAGCACCATCGGCACACGCTGGGCCCTGGTGCGGCAGGTTGCCTCGACCACCATCGGCACACGCTGGGCCCTGGTGCGGGCGCTTGCCTCGACCACCATCGGCACACGCTGGGCCCTGGTGCGGCAGGTTGCCTCGAGCACCATCGGCACACGGGCCCTGGTGCGGGCGCTTGCCTCGACCACCATCGGCACACGCTCGGCCCTGGTGCGGCAGGTTGCCTCGAGCACCATCGGCACACGCTGGGCCCTGGTGCGGGCGGTTGCCTCGACCACCATCGGCACACGCTGGGCCCTGGTGCGGGCGCTTGCCTCGACCACCATCGGCACACGCTGGGCCCTGGTGCTGCAGGTTGCCTCGAGCACCATCGGCACACGCTGGGCCCTGGTGCGGCAGGTTGCCTCGAGCACCATCGGCACACGCTGGGCCCTGGTGCGGTGGGTTGCCTCGAGCACCATCGGCACACGCTGGGCGCTGGTGCGGGCGCTTGCCTCGACCACCATCGGCACACGCTGGGCCCTGGTGCGACAGGTTGCCTCGATCACCATCGGCACACGCTGGGCCCTGGTGCGACAGGTTGCCTCGAGCACCATCGGCACACTATCGGCCCTGGTGCGGGCGGTTGCCTCGACCACCATCGGCACACGCTGGGCCCTGGTGCGGGCGCTTGCCTCGGGCACCATCGGCACACGCTGGGCCCTGGTGCGGGCGCTTGCCTCGAGCACCATCGGCACACGCTGGGCCCTGGTGGGTTTAGGCACATCTTCAAATTTCTGCCGTGCCAATGCCATTTTTATGGCTTGTAAATTCATACAATGGTCCCCTAAGCCTTCACGTGAAGTTTCGTTGGAAGATGACTCGTTTTCTATTTTTCACGATTTTCGAAACTTTTTGCGGTTCGGGATTTTTTAAAATTTTTTTATAAGGATTTTTGGCCCCAAATTTTGTAGGCATGATCCTTCTATTTTTGTTGGCATGCACAAAAAAATTCAGCTAAAAACTCGAAGTAGAGAAGATTTTGTGACAGTTTGAAAAAAGTGTCCCCATTTCAGACACTTTAACGGCTACTGGTAGCAAACCTGTAAAATCTCAAATGCTCTTTAAGGGGGTGTGAATTCTCAGAGGTTTGATGAGGGATAGGGGGCCAACACAAGGCCAAGTACCAGCACCCATCGCACATCATGTGCGCACACCCCCCCGGCCCCCCTCCCAATCGCCGGAACCCCAATGCCGCCGGTCAGGTTCTCCGGCGGTACTCCGGCGATGCTCCGGCGATGCTCCGGCGATGCTGTCCCGAGTGAAAAAAATGCGGCACCAGCACATGCTGGAGCCAAGCATGGGCACCGTGGCTCAAAATCGAACTTCGGCCAAGGCCTCGACCATCAATGGCACATGATGACGCATAGTGATGGCACATGCATCGACCATCATCGGCATAGGCTGCCCTTCGGTACGGGCACTTGCCTCGACCGCCATCGGCACAAGCTGGGCCCTGGTGTGGGTTGTTGCCTCGATCACAATCGGCACATGCTGAGCCTTGGTGCGGGCGGTTGCCTCGAGCACCATCGGCAGACCCTGGGCCCTGGTGCGGCCGGTTGCCCCGATAACCATCGGCACACGCTGGGCCCTGGGGCGGGCGCTTGCCCCCAGCACCATCGGCACACGCTGGGCCCTGGTGCGGGCGCTTGCCCCGAACACCATCGGCACAAGCCGGCCCTTGGTGCGGGCTCCTGGCTCGACCACCATCGGCACACGCTGGGCCCTGGTGCGGGCGGTTGCCTCGAACACCATCGGCACACGCCGGCCCTTGGTGAAGCCGGTTGCCTCGACCACCATCGGCACACGCTCGGCCTTGGTGAGGGCGCTTGCCTCGACCACCATCGGCACACGCTGGGCCCTGGTGCGGGCGCTTGGCTCGACCACCATCGGCACACGCTCGGCCTTGGTGCGGGCGCTTGCCTCGACCACCATCGGCACACGCTGGGCCCTGGTGCGGGCGGTTGCCTCGACCACCATCGGCACACGCTCGGCCTTGGTGAGGGCGCTTGCCTCGACCACCATCGGCACACGCCGGGCCCTGGTGCGGGCGGTTGCCTCGACCACCATCGGCACACGCCGGGCCCTGGTGCTGGCGGTTGCCTCGACCACCATCGGCACACGTTGGGCCCTGCTGCGGGCGGTTGCCTCGAACACCATCGGCACAAGCCGGCCCTTGGTGCGGGCGGTTGCCTCGAGCACCATCGGCACACGCTGGGCCCTGGTGCGGGCGGTTGCCTCGACCACCATCGGCACACGCTGGGCCCTGGTGCGGACGGTTGCCTCGAGCACCATGGGCACACGCTGGCCCTTGGTGCGGGCTCTTGCCTCGACCACCATCAGCAGAAGATGGCCCCTACGTCGAACACCATCGATACATGCCGGGCCTTGGTGTGGGCACATGCCTCGAGCTGGTGCGGGCGGTTGCCTCGACCACCATCGGCTCGCGTTGGCCCTTGTTGCGGGCACATGCCTCGACCACCATCGGCACCTGCGCACCCTCGGTGTGGGATTTGCTTGTTTGGAAA
>NW_028323027.1:117500-120000 GCF_047325235.1 Durio zibethinus | reverse complement strand
GGTGCGGCAGGTTCCCTCGACCACCATCGGCACACGCTGGGCCCTGGTGCGGCAGGTTGCCTCGAGCACCATCGGCACACGCTGGGCCCTGGTGCGGTCGGTTGCCTCGATCACCATCGGCACACGCTGGGCCCTGGTGCGGGCGGTTGCCTCGACCACCATCGGCACACGCTGGGCCCTGCTGCGGCAGCTTGCCTCGAGCACCATCGGCACACGCTCGGCCCTGGTGCGGTCGGTTGCCTCGAGCACCATCGGCACACGTTGGGCCCTGGTGCGGCAGGTTGCCTCGACCACCATCGGCAGCCTCGACCACCATCGGCACACGCTCCGCCCTGGTGCGGGCGCTTGCCTCGAGCACCATCGGCACACGCTGGGCCCTGCTGCGGCAGGTTGCCTCGACCACCATCGGCACACGCTGGGCCCTGGTGCGGGCGGTTGCCTCGACCACCATCGGCACACGCTGGGCCCTGGTGCGGGCGGTTGCCTCGACCACCATCGGCACACGCTGGGCCCTGGTGCGGGCGGTTGCCTCGACCACCATCGGCACACGCTGGGCCCTGGTGCGGGCGCTTGCCTCGACCACCATCGGCACACGCTGGGCCCTGGTGCGGCAGGTTGCCTCGAGCACCATCGGCACACGCTGGGCCCTGGTGCGGCAGGTTGCCTCGACCACCATCGGCACACGCTGGGCCCTGGTGCGGGCGCTTGCCTCGAGCACCATCGGCACACGTTCGGCCCTGGTGCGGTCGGTTGCCTCGAGCACCATCGGCACACGCTGGGCCCTGGTGCGGCAGGTTGCCTCGACCACCATCGGCACACGCTGGGCCCTGGTGAGGGCGCTTGCCTCGACCACCATCGGCACACGCTCGGCCCTGGTGCGGTCGGTTGCCTCGAGCACCATCGGCACACGCTGGGCCCTGGTGCGGGCGCTTGCCTCCAGCACCATCGGCACACGCTCGGCCCTGGTGCGGTCGGTTGCCTCGAGCACCATCGGCACACGCTGGGCCCTGGTGCGGCAGGTTGCCTCGACCACCATCGGCACACGCTGGGCCCTGGTGCGGGCGCTTGCCTCGACCACCATCGGCACACGCTGGGCCCTGGTGCGGCAGGTTGCCTCGAGCACCATCGGCACACGGGCCCTGGTGCGGGCGCTTGCCTCGACCACCATCGGCACACGCTCGGCCCTGGTGCGGCAGGTTGCCTCGAGCACCATCGGCACACGCTGGGCCCTGGTGCGGGCGGTTGCCTCGACCACCATCGGCACACGCTGGGCCCTGGTGCGGGCGCTTGCCTCGACCACCATCGGCACACGCTGGGCCCTGGTGCGGCAGGTTGCCTCGAGCACCATCGGCACACGCTGGGCCCTGGTGCGGTGGGTTGCCTCGAGCACCATCGGCACACGCTGGGCGCTGGTGCGGGCGCTTGCCTCGACCACCATCGGCACACGCTGGGCCCTGGTGCGGCAGGTTGCCTCGATCACCATCGGCACACGCTGGGCCCTGGTGCGACAGGTTGCCTCGAGCACCATCGGCACACTATCGGCCCTGGTGCGGGCGGTTGCCTCGACCACCATCGGCACACGCTGGGCCCTGGTGCGGGCGCTTGCCTCGGGCACCATCGGCACACGCTGGGCCCTGGTGCGGGCGCTTGCCTCGAGCACCATCGGCACACGCTGGGCCCTGGTGGGTTTAGGCACATCTTCAAATTTCTGCCGTGCCAATGCCATTTTTATGGCTTGTAAATTCATACAATGGTCCCCTAAGCCTTCACGTGAAGTTTCGTTGGAAGATGACTCGTTTTCTATTTTTCACGATTTTCGAAACTTTTTGCGGTTCGGGATTTTTTAAAATTTTTTTATAAGGATTTTTGGCCCCAAATTTTGTAGGCATGATCCTTCTATTTTTGTTGGCATGCACAAAAAAATTCAGCTAAAAACTCGAAGTAGAGAAGATTTTGTGACCGTTTGAAAAAAGTGTCCCCATTTCAGACACTTTAACGGCTACTGGTAGCAAACCTGTAAAATCTCAAATGCTCTTTAAGGGGGTGTGAATTCTCAGAGGTTTGATGAGGGATAGGGGGCCAACACAAGGCCAAGTACCAGCACCCATCGCACATCATGTGCGCACACCCCCCCGGCCCCCCTCCCAATCGCCGGAACCCCAATGCCGCCGGTCAGGTTCTCCGGCGGTACTCCGGCGATGCTCCGGCGATGCTCCGGCGATGCTGTCCCGAGTGAAAAAAATGCGGCACCAGCACATGCTGGAGCCAAGCATGGGCACCGTGGCTCAAAATCGAACTTCGGCCAAGGCCTCGACCATCAATGGCACATGATGACGCATGGTGATGGCACATGCATCGACCATCATCGGCATAGGCTGCCCTTCGGTACGGGCACTTGCCTCGACCGCCATCGGCACAAGCTGGGCCCTGGTGTGGGTTGTTGCCTCGATCACAATCGGCACATGCTGAGCCTTGGTGCGGGCGGTTGCCTCGAGCACCA
>NW_028323027.1:102500-107500 GCF_047325235.1 Durio zibethinus | reverse complement strand
GTGCGGGCGCTTGCCTCGACCACCATCGGCACACGCTGGGCACTGGTGCGGGCGCTTGCCTCGACCACCATCGGCACACGCTGGGCCCTGGTGCGGGCGGTTGCCTCGATCACCATCGGCACACGCTGGGCCCTGGTGCGGGCGGTTGCCCCCAGCACCATCGGCACACGCTGGGCCCTGGTGCGGGCGCTTGCCTCGACCACCATCGGCACACGCTGGGCCCTGGTGCGGGCGCTTGCCTCGACCACCATCGGCACACGCTCGGCCCTGGTGCGGTCGGTTGCCTCGAGCACCATCGGCACACGCTGGGCCCTGGTGCGGGCGCTTGCCTCGACCACCATCGGCACACGCTGGGCCCTGGTGCCTCGACCACCATCGGCACACGCTGGGCCCTGGTGCGGCAGGTTGCCTCGACCACCATCGGCACACGCTGGGCCCTGGTGCGGTCGGTTGCCTCGACCACCATCGGCACACGCTGGGCCCTGGTGCGGGCGCTTGCCTCGACCACCATCGGCACACGCTGGGCCCTGGTGCGGCAGGTTGCCTCGAGCACCATCGGCACACGCTGGGCCCTGGTGCGGCAGGTTGCCTCGAGCACCATCGGCACACGCTGGGCCCTGGTGCGGTCGGTTGCCTCGATCACCATCGGCACACGCTGGGCCCTGGTGCGGGCGGTTGCCTCGACCACCATCGGCACACGCTGGGCCCTGGTGCGGCAGCTTGCCTCGAGCACCATCGGCACACGCTCGGCCCTGGTGCGGTCGGTTGCCTCGAGCACCATCGGCACACGCTGGGCCCTGGTGCGGCAGGTTGCCTCGACCACCATCGGCAGCCTCGACCACCATCGGCACACGCTGGGCCCTGGTGCGGGCGCTTGCCTCGACCACCATCGGCACACGCTCCGCCCTGGTGCGGTCGGTTGCCTCGACCACCATCGGCACACGCTGGGCCCTGGTGCGGCAGGTTGCCTCGAGCACCATCGGCACACGCTGGGCCCTGGTGCGGTCGGTTGCCTCGACCACCATCGGCACACGCTGGGCCCTGGTGCGGGCGCTTGCCTCGACCACCATCGGCACACGCTGGGCCCTGGTGCGGCAGGTTCCCTCGACCACCATCGGCACACGCTGGGCCCTGGTGCGGCAGGTTGCCTCGAGCACCATCGGCACACGCTGGGCCCTGGTGCGGTCGGTTGCCTCGATCACCATCGGCACACGCTGGGCCCTGGTGCGGGCGGTTGCCTCGACCACCATCGGCACACGCTGGGCCCTGCTGCGGCAGCTTGCCTCGAGCACCATCGGCACACGCTCGGCCCTGGTGCGGTCGGTTGCCTCGAGCACCATCGGCACACGTTGGGCCCTGGTGCGGCAGGTTGCCTCGACCACCATCGGCAGCCTCGACCACCATCGGCACACGCTCCGCCCTGGTGCGGGCGCTTGCCTCGAGCACCATCGGCACACGCTGGGCCCTGCTGCGGCAGGTTGCCTCGACCACCATCGGCACACGCTGGGCCCTGGTGCGGGCGGTTGCCTCGACCACCATCGGCACACGCTGGGCCCTGGTGCGGGCGGTTGCCTCGACCACCATCGGCACACGCTGGGCCCTGGTGCGGGCGCTTGCCTCGACCACCATCGGCACACGCTGGGCCCTGGTGCGGCAGGTTGCCTCGAGCACCATCGGCACACGCTGGGCCCTGGTGCGGCAGGTTGCCTCGACCACCATCGGCACACGCTGGGCCCTGGTGCGGGCGCTTGCCTCGAGCACCATCGGCACACGTTCGGCCCTGGTGCGGTCGGTTGCCTCGAGCACCATCGCCACACGCTGGGCCCTGGTGCGGCAGGTTGCCTCGACCACCATCGGCACACGCTGGGCCCTGGTGAGGGCGCTTGCCTCGACCACCATCGGCACACGCTCGGCCCTGGTGCGGTCGGTTGCCTCGAGCACCATCGGCACACGCTGGGCCCTGGTGCGGGCGCTTGCCTCCAGCACCATCGGCACACGCTCGGCCCTGGTGCGGTCGGTTGCCTCGAGCACCATCGGCACACGCTGGGCCCTGGTGCGGCAGGTTGCCTCGACCACCATCGGCACACGCTGGGCCCTGGTGCGGGCGCTTGCCTCGACCACCATCGGCACACGCTGGGCCCTGGTGCGGCAGGTTGCCTCGAGCACCATCGGCACACGGGCCCTGGTGCGGGCGCTTGCCTCGACCACCATCGGCACACGCTCGGCCCTGGTGCGGCAGGTTGCCTCGAGCACCATCGGCACACGCTGGGCCCTGGTGCGGGCGGTTGCCTCGACCACCATCGGCACACGCTGGGCCCTGGTGCGGGCGCTTGCCTCGACCACCATCGGCACACGCTGGGCCCTGGTGCGGCAGGTTGCCTCGAGCACCATCGGCACACGCTGGGCCCTGGTGCGGCAGGTTGCCTCGAGCACCATCGGCACACGCTGGGCCCTGGTGCGGTGGGTTGCCTCGAGCACCATCGGCACACGCTGGGCGCTGGTGCGGGCGCTTGCCTCGACCACCATCGGCACACGCTGGGCCCTGGTGCGGCAGGTTGCCTCGATCACCATCGGCACACGCTGGGCCCTGGTGCGACAGGTTGCCTCGAGCACCATCGGCACACTATCGGCCCTGGTGCGGGCGGTTGCCTCGACCACCATCGGCACACGCTGGGCCCTGGTGCGGGCGCTTGCCTCGGGCACCATCGGCACACGCTGGGCCCTGGTGCGGGCGCTTGCCTCGAGCACCATCGGCACACGCTGGGCCCTGGTGGGTTTAGGCACATCTTCAAATTTCTGCCGTGCCAATGCCATTTTTATGGCTTGTAAATTCATACAATGGTCCCCTAAGCCTTCACGTGAAGTTTCGTTGGAAGATGACTCGTTTTCTATTTTTCACGATTTTCGAAACTTTTTGCGGTTCGGGATTTTTTAAAATTTTTTTATAAGGATTTTTGGCCCCAAATTTTGTAGGCATGATCCTTCTATTTTTGTTGGCATGCACAAAAAAATTCAGCTAAAAACTCGAAGTAGAGAAGATTTTGTGACCGTTTGAAAAAAGTGTCCCCATTTCAGACACTTTAACGGCTACTGGTAGCAAACCTGTAAAATCTCAAATGCTCTTTAAGGGGGTGTGAATTCTCAGAGGTTTGATGAGGGATAGGGGGCCAACACAAGGCCAAGTACCAGCACCCATCGCACATCATGTGCGCACACCCCCCCGGCCCCCCTCCCAATCGCCGGAACCCCAATGCCGCCGGTCAGGTTCTCCGGCGGTACTCCGGCGATGCTCCGGCGATGCTGTCCCGAGTGAAAAAAATGCGGCACCAGCACATGCTGGAGCCAAGCATGGGCACCGTGGCTCAAAATCGAACTTCGGCCAAGGCCTCGACCATCAATGGCACATGATGACGCATGGTGATGGCACATGCATCGACCATCATCGGCATAGGCTGCCCTTCGGTACGGGCACTTGCCTCGACCGCCATCGGCACAAGCTGGGCCCTGGTGTGGGTTGTTGCCTCGATCACAATCGGCACATGCTGAGCCTTGGTGCGGGCGGTTGCCTCGAGCACCATCGGCAGACCCTGGGCCCTGGTGCGGCCGGTTGCCCCGATAACCATCGGCACACGCTGGGCCCTGGGGCGGGCGCTTGCCCCCAGCACCATCGGCACACGCTGGGCCCTGGTGCGGGCGCTTGCCCCGAACACCATCGGCACAAGCCGGCCCTTGGTGCGGGCTCCTGGCTCGACCACCATCGGCACACGCTGGGCCCTGGTGCGGGCGGTTGCCTCGAACACCATCGGCACACGCCGGCCCTTGGTGCGGCCGGTTGCCTCGACCACCATCGGCACACGCTCGGCCTTGGTGAGGGCGCTTGCCTCGACCACCATCGGCACACGCTGGGCCCTGGTGCGGGCGCTTGCCTCGACCACCATCGGCACACGCTCGGCCTTGGTGCGGGCGCTTGCCTCGACCACCATCGGCACACGCTGGGCCCTGGTGCGGGCGGTTGCCTCGACCACCATCGGCACACGCTCGGCCTTGGTGAGGGCGCTTGCCTCGACCACCATCGGCACACGCTGGGCCCTGGTGCGGGCGCTTGCCTCGACCACCATCGGCACACGCTCGGCCGTGGTGCGGGCGGTTGCCTCGACCACCATCGGCACACGCCGGGCCCTGGTGCGGGCGGTTGCCTCGACCACCATCGGCACACGCCGGGCCCTGGTGCTGGCGGTTGCCTCGACCACCATCGGCACACGTTGGGCCCTGCTGCGGGCGGTTGCCTCGAACACCATCGGCACAAGCCGGCCCTTGGTGCGGGCGGTTGCCTCGAGCACCATCGGCACACGCTGGGCCCTGGTGCGGGCGGTTGCCTCGACCACCATCGGCACACGCTGGGCCCTGGTGCGGACGGTTGCCTCGAGCACCATGGGCACACGCTGGCCCTTGGTGCGGGCTCTTGCCTCGACCACCATCAGCAGAAGATGGCCCCTACGTCGAACACCATCGATACATGCCGGGCCTTGGTGTGGGCACATGCCTCGAGCTGGTGCGGGCGGTTGCCTCGACCACCATCGGCTCGCGTTGGCCCTTGTTGCGGGCACATGCCTCGACCACCATCGGCACCTGCGCACCCTCGGTGTGGGATTTGCTTGTTTGGAAAAAGTGTCCCCGTTTCAGACATTTTAACGTCTACTGGTAGCATATCTGTAAAATCTCTAATGCTCTTTAGGGGGTGGTGGTCCGGCACCCCCTCTCCCCCCCCCCACGGGGGGAGTAGGTGTGCGCGATGGGCCTCCCATTGCGTGCACCCCGGCCAACGTCCCTCGAACGAAATACAGGGCGTGCATGCCTTCCGGCGATTTTTGTCCGGCGACTGGTTGCTCCGGTGACCGGCAGGCGCCCATGGCCTCGATCGGTTGGCTTGCATGCAAAAAAAGGGAGCCGAGCTCCAGCCCGTGCACGCGGCGGATGCTGCCCTAGACCCCAGACCAAGT
>NW_028323027.1:90000-92500 GCF_047325235.1 Durio zibethinus | reverse complement strand
GCACACGCTGGGCCCTGGTGCGGCAGGTTGCCTCGAGCACCATCGGCACACGCTGGGCCCTGGTGCGGTCGGTTGCCTCGACCACCATCGGCACACGCTGGGCCCTGGTGCGGGCGCTTGCCTCGACCACCATCGGCACACGCTGGGCCCTGGTGCGGCAGGTTCCCTCGACCACCATCGGCACACGCTGGGCCCTGGTGCGGCAGGTTGCCTCGAGCACCATCGGCACACGCTGGGCCCTGGTGCGGTCGGTTGCCTCGATCACCATCGGCACACGCTGGGCCCTGGTGCGGGCGGTTGCCTCGACCACCATCGGCACACGCTGGGCCCTGCTGCGGCAGCTTGCCTCGAGCACCATCGGCACACGCTCGGCCCTGGTGCGGTCGGTTGCCTCGAGCACCATCGGCACACGTTGGGCCCTGGTGCGGCAGGTTGCCTCGACCACCATCGGCAGCCTCGACCACCATCGGCACACGCTCCGCCCTGGTGCGGGCGCTTGCCTCGAGCACCATCGGCACACGCTGGGCCCTGCTGCGGCAGGTTGCCTCGACCACCATCGGCACACGCTGGGCCCTGGTGCGGGCGGTTGCCTCGACCACCATCGGCACACGCTGGGCCCTGGTGCGGGCGGTTGCCTCGACCACCATCGGCACACGCTGGGCCCTGGTGCGGGCGCTTGCCTCGACCACCATCGGCACACGCTGGGCCCTGGTGCGGCAGGTTGCCTCGAGCACCATCGGCACACGCTGGGCCCTGGTGCGGCAGGTTGCCTCGACCACCATCGGCACACGCTGGGCCCTGGTGCGGGCGCTTGCCTCGAGCACCATCGGCACACGTTCGGCCCTGGTGCGGTCGGTTGCCTCGAGCACCATCGCCACACGCTGGGCCCTGGTGCGGCAGGTTGCCTCGACCACCATCGGCACACGCTGGGCCCTGGTGAGGGCGCTTGCCTCGACCACCATCGGCACACGCTCGGCCCTGGTGCGGTCGGTTGCCTCGAGCACCATCGGCACACGCTGGGCCCTGGTGCGGGCGCTTGCCTCCAGCACCATCGGCACACGCTCGGCCCTGGTGCGGTCGGTTGCCTCGAGCACCATCGGCACACGCTGGGCCCTGGTGCGGCAGGTTGCCTCGACCACCATCGGCACACGCTGGGCCCTGGTGCGGGCGCTTGCCTCGACCACCATCGGCACACGCTGGGCCCTGGTGCGGCAGGTTGCCTCGAGCACCATCGGCACACGGGCCCTGGTGCGGGCGCTTGCCTCGACCACCATCGGCACACGCTCGGCCCTGGTGCGGCAGGTTGCCTCGAGCACCATCGGCACACGCTGGGCCCTGGTGCGGGCGGTTGCCTCGACCACCATCGGCACACGCTGGGCCCTGGTGCGGGCGCTTGCCTCGACCACCATCGGCACACGCTGGGCCCTGGTGCGGCAGGTTGCCTCGAGCACCATCGGCACACGCTGGGCCCTGGTGCGGTGGGTTGCCTCGAGCACCATCGGCACACGCTGGGCGCTGGTGCGGGCGCTTGCCTCGACCACCATCGGCACACGCTGGGCCCTGGTGCGGCAGGTTGCCTCGATCACCATCGGCACACGCTGGGCCCTGGTGCGACAGGTTGCCTCGAGCACCATCGGCACACTATCGGCCCTGGTGCGGGCGGTTGCCTCGACCACCATCGGCACACGCTGGGCCCTGGTGCGGGCGCTTGCCTCGGGCACCATCGGCACACGCTGGGCCCTGGTGCGGGCGCTTGCCTCGAGCACCATCGGCACACGCTGGGCCCTGGTGGGTTTAGGCACATCTTCAAATTTCTGCCGTGCCAATGCCATTTTTATGGCTTGTAAATTCATACAATGGTCCCCTAAGCCTTCACGTGAAGTTTCGTTGGAAGATGACTCGTTTTCTATTTTTCACGATTTTCGAAACTTTTTGCGGTTCGGGATTTTTTAAAATTTTTTTATAAGGATTTTTGGCCCCAAATTTTGTAGGCATGATCCTTCTATTTTTGTTGGCATGCACAAAAAAATTCAGCTAAAAACTCGAAGTAGAGAAGATTTTGTGACCGTTTGAAAAAAGTGTCCCCATTTCAGACACTTTAACGGCTACTGGTAGCAAACCTGTAAAATCTCAAATGCTCTTTAAGGGGGTGTGAATTCTCAGAGGTTTGATGAGGGATAGGGGGCCAACACAAGGCCAAGTACCAGCACCCATCGCACATCATGTGCGCACACCCCCCCGGCCCCCCTCCCAATCGCCGGAACCCCAATGCCGCCGGTCAGGTTCTCCGGCGGTACTCCGGCGATGCTCCGGCGATGCTGTCCCGAGTGAAAAAAATGCGGCACCAGCACATGCTGGAGCCAAGCATGGGCACCGTGGCTCAAAATCGAACTTCGGCCAAGGCCTCGACCATCAATGGCACATGATGACGCATGGTGATGGCACATGCATCGACCATCATCGGCATAGGCTGCCCTTCGGTACGGGCACTTGCCTCGAC
>NW_028323027.1:75000-80000 GCF_047325235.1 Durio zibethinus | reverse complement strand
GCCCTGGTGCGGCCGGTTGCCCCGATGACCATCGGCACACGCTGGCCCCTGGAGCGGCCGGTTGCCTCGATCACCATCGGCAAAAGCTGGGCCCTGGTGCGGGCGCTTGCCTCGACCACCATCGGCACACGCTGGGCACTGGTGCGGGCGCTTGCCTCGACCACCATCGGCACACGCTGGGCCCTGGTGCGGGCGGTTGCCTCGATCACCATCGGCACACGCTGGGCCCTGGTGCGGGCGGTTGCCCCCAGCACCATCGGCACACGCTGGGCCCTGGTGCGGGCGCTTGCCTCGACCACCATCGGCACACGCTGGGCCCTGGTGCGGGCGCTTGCCTCGACCACCATCGGCACACGCTCGGCCCTGGTGCGGTCGGTTGCCTCGAGCACCATCGGCACACGCTGGGCCCTGGTGCGGGCTCTTGCCTCGACCACCATCGGCACACGCTGGGCCCTGGTGCCTCGACCACCATCGGCACACGCTGGGCCCTGGTGCGGCAGGTTGCCTCGACCACCATCGGCACACGCTGGGCCCTGGTGCGGTCGGTTGCCTCGACCACCATCGGCACACGCTGGGCCCTGGTGCGGGCGCTTGCCTCGACCACCATCGGCACACGCTGGGCCCTGGTGCGGCAGGTTGCCTCGAGCACCATCGGCACACGCTGGGCCCTGGTGCGGCAGGTTGCCTCGAGCACCATCGGCACACGCTGGGCCCTGGTGCGGTCGGTTGCCTCGATCACCATCGGCACACGCTGGGCCCTGGTGCGGGCGGTTGCCTCGACCACCATCGGCACACGCTGGGCCCTGGTGCGGCAGCTTGCCTCGAGCACCATCGGCACACGCTCGGCCCTGGTGCGGTCGGTTGCCTCGAGCACCATCGGCACACGCTGGGCCCTGGTGCGGCAGGTTGCCTCGACCACCATCGGCAGCCTCGACCACCATCGGCACACGCTGGGCCCTGGTGCGGGCGCTTGCCTCGACCACCATCGGCACACGCTCCGCCCTGGTGCGGTCGGTTGCCTCGACCACCATCGGCACACGCTGGGCCCTGGTGCGGCAGGTTGCCTCGAGCACCATCGGCACACGCTGGGCCCTGGTGCGGTCGGTTGCCTCGACCACCATCGGCACACGCTGGGCCCTTGTGCGGGCGCTTGCCTCGACCACCATCGGCACACGCTGGGCCCTGGTGCGGCAGGTTCCCTCGACCACCATCGGCACACGCTGGGCCCTGGTGCGGCAGGTTGCCTCGAGCACCATCGGCACACGCTGGGCCCTGGTGCGGTCGGTTGCCTCGATCACCATCGGCACACGCTGGGCCCTGGTGCGGGCGGTTGCCTCGACCACCATCGGCACACGCTGGGCCCTGCTGCGGCAGCTTGCCTCGAGCACCATCGGCACACGCTCGGCCCTGGTGCGGTCGGTTGCCTCGAGCACCATCGGCACACGTTGGGCCCTGGTGCGGCAGGTTGCCTCGACCACCATCGGCAGCCTCGACCACCATCGGCACACGCTCCGCCCTGGTGCGGGCGCTTGCCTCGAGCACCATCGGCACACGCTGGGCCCTGCTGCGGCAGGTTGCCTCGACCACCATCGGCACACGCTGGGCCCTGGTGCGGGCGGTTGCCTCGACCACCATCGGCACACGCTGGGCCCTGGTGCGGGCGGTTGCCTCGACCACCATCGGCACACGCTGGGCCCTGGTGCGGGCGCTTGCCTCGACCACCATCGGCACACGCTGGGCCCTGGTGCGGCAGGTTGCCTCGAGCACCATCGGCACACGCTGGGCCCTGGTGCGGCAGGTTGCCTCGACCACCATCGGCACACGCTGGGCCCTGGTGCGGGCGCTTGCCTCGAGCACCATCGGCACACGTTCGGCCCTGGTGCGGTCGGTTGCCTCGAGCACCATCGCCACACGCTAGGCCCTGGTGCGGCAGGTTGCCTCGACCACCATCGGCACACGCTGGGCCCTGGTGAGGGCGCTTGCCTCGACCACCATCGGCACACGCTCGGCCCTGGTGCGGTCGGTTGCCTCGAGCACCATCGGCACACGCTGGGCCCTGGTGCGGGCGCTTGCCTCCAGCACCATCGGCACACGCTCGGCCCTGGTGCGGTCGGTTGCCTCGAGCACCATCGGCACACGCTGGGCCCTGGTGCGGCAGGTTGCCTCGACCACCATCGGCACACGCTGGGCCCTGGTGCGGGCGCTTGCCTCGACCACCATCGGCACACGCTGGGCCCTGGTGCGGCAGGTTGCCTCGAGCACCATCGGCACACGGGCCCTGGTGCGGGCGCTTGCCTCGACCACCATCGGCACACGCTCGGCCCTGGTGCGGCAGGTTGCCTCGAGCACCATCGGCACACGCTGGGCCCTGGTGCGGGCGGTTGCCTCGACCACCATCGGCACACGCTGGGCCCTGGTGCGGGCGCTTGCCTCGACCACCATCGGCACACGCTGGGCCCTGGTGCGGCAGGTTGCCTCGAGCACCATCGGCACACGCTGGGCCCTGGTGCGGCAGGTTGCCTCGAGCACCATCGGCACACGCTGGGCCCTGGTGCGGTGGGTTGCCTCGAGCACCATCGGCACACGCTGGGCGCTGGTGCGGGCGCTTGCCTCGACCACCATCGGCACACGCTGGGCCCTGGTGCGGCAGGTTGCCTCGATCACCATCGGCACACGCTGGGCCCTGGTGCGACAGGTTGCCTCGAGCACCATCGGCACACTATCGGCCCTGGTGCGGGCGGTTGCCTCGACCACCATCGGCACACGCTGGGCCCTGGTGCGGGCGCTTGCCTCGGGCACCATCGGCACACGCTGGGCCCTGGTGCGGGCGCTTGCCTCGAGCACCATCGACACACGCTGGGCCCTGGTGGGTTTAGGCACATCTTCAAATTTCTGCCGTGCCAATGCCATTTTTATGGCTTGTAAATTCATACAATGGTCCCCTAAGCCTTCACGTGAAGTTTCGTTGGAAGATGACTCGTTTTCTATTTTTCACGATTTTCGAAACTTTTTGCGGTTCGGGATTTTTTAAAATTTTTTTATAAGGATTTTTGGCCCCAAATTTTGTAGGCATGATCCTTCTATTTTTGTTGGCATGCACAAAAAAATTCAGCTAAAAACTCGAAGTAGAGAAGATTTTGTGACCGTTTGAAAAAAGTGTCCCCATTTCAGACACTTTAACGGCTACTGGTAGCAAACCTGTAAAATCTCAAATGCTCTTTAAGGGGGTGTGAATTCTCAGAGGTTTGATGAGGGATAGGGGGCCAACACAAGGCCAAGTACCAGCACCCATCGCACATCATGTGCGCACACCCCCCCGGCCCCCCTCCCAATCGCCGGAACCCCAATGCCGCCGGTCAGGTTCTCCGGCGGTACTCCGGCGATGCTCCGGCGATGCTCCGGCGATGCTGTCCCGAGTGAAAAAAATGCGGCACCAGCACATGCTGGAGCCAAGCATGGGCACCGTGGCTCAAAATCGAACTTCGGCCAAGGCCTCGACCATCAATGGCACATGATGACGCATGGTGATGGCACATGCATCGACCATCATCGGCATAGGCTGCCCTTCGGTACGGGCACTTGCCTCGACCGCCATCGGCACAAGCTGGGCCCTGGTGTGGGTTGTTGCCTCGATCACAATCGGCACATGCTGAGCCTTGGTGCGGGCGGTTGCCTCGAGCACCATCGGCAGACCCTGGGCCCTGGTGCGGCCGGTTGCCCCGATAACCATCGGCACACGCTGGGCCCTGGGGCGGGCGCTTGCCCCCAGCACCATCGGCACACGCTGGGCCCTGGTGCGGGCGCTTGCCCCGAACACCATCGGCACAAGCCGGCCCTTGGTGCGGGCTCCTGGCTCGACCACCATCGGCACACGCTGGGCCCTGGTGCGGGCGGTTGCCTCGAACACCATCGGCACACGCCGGCCCTTGGTGCGGCCGGTTGCCTCGACCACCATCGGCACACGCTCGGCCTTGGTGAGGGCGCTTGCCTCGACCACCATCGGCACACGCTGGGCCCTGGTGCGGGCGCTTGCCTCGACCACCATCGGCACACGCTCGGCCTTGGTGCGGGCGCTTGCCTCGACCACCATCGGCACACGCTGGGCCCTGGTGCGGGCGGTTGCCTCGACCACCATCGGCACACGCTCGGCCTTGGTGAGGGCGCTTGCCTCGACCACCATCGGCACACGCTGGGCCCTGGTGCGGGCGCTTGCCTCGACCACCATCGGCACACGCTCGGCCGTGGTGCGGGCGGTTGCCTCGACCACCATCGGCACACGCCGGGCCCTGGTGCGGGCGGTTGCCTCGACCACCATCGGCACACGCCGGGCCCTGGTGCTGGCGGTTGCCTCGACCACCATCGGCACACGTTGGGCCCTGCTGCGGGCGGTTGCCTCGAACACCATCGGCACAAGCCGGCCCTTGGTGCGGGCGGTTGCCTCGAGCACCATCGGCACACGCTGGGCCCTGGTGCGGGCGGTTGCCTCGACCACCATCGGCACACGCTGGGCCCTGGTGCGGACGGTTGCCTCGAGCACCATGGGCACACGCTGGCCCTTGGTGCGGGCTCTTGCCTCGACCACCATCAGCAGAAGATGGCCCCTACGTCGAACACCATCGATACATGCCGGGCCTTGGTGTGGGCACATGCCTCGAGCTGGTGCGGGCGGTTGCCTCGACCACCATCGGCTCGCGTTGGCCCTTGTTGCGGGCACATGCCTCGACCACCATCGGCACCTGCGCACCCTCGGTGTGGGATTTGCTTGTTTGGAAAAAGTGTCCCCGTTTCAGACATTTTAACGTCTACTGGTAGCATATCTGTAAAATCTCTAATGCTCTTTAGGGGGTGGTGGTCCGGCACCCCCTCTCCCCCCCCCCACGGGGGGAGTAGGTGTGCGCGATGGGCCTCCCATTGCGTGCACCCCGGCCAACGTCCCTCGAACGAAATACAGGGCGTGCATGCCTTCCGGCGATTTTTGTCCGGCGACTGGTTGCTCCGGT
>NW_028323027.1:62500-65000 GCF_047325235.1 Durio zibethinus | reverse complement strand
TGCGGTCGGTTGCCTCGAGCACCATCGGCACACGTTGGGCCCTGGTGCGGCAGGTTGCCTCGACCACCATCGGCAGCCTCGACCACCATCGGCACACGCTCCGCCCTGGTGCGGGCGCTTGCCTCGAGCACCATCGGCACACGCTGGGCCCTGCTGCGGCAGGTTGCCTCGACCACCATCGGCACACGCTGGGCCCTGGTGCGGGCGGTTGCCTCGACCACCATCGGCACACGCTGGGCCCTGGTGCGGGCGGTTGCCCCGACCACCATCGGCACACGCTGGGCCCTGGTGCGGGCGCTTGCCTCGACCACCATCGGCACACGCTGGGCCCTGGTGCGGCAGGTTGCCTCGAGCACCATCGGCACACGCTGGGCCCTGGTGCGGCAGGTTGCCTCGACCACCATCGGCACACGCTGGGCCCTGGTGCGGGCGCTTGCCTCGAGCACCATCGGCACACGTTCGGCCCTGGTGCGGTCGGTTGCCTCGAGCACCATCGCCACACGCTGGGCCCTGGTGCGGCAGGTTGCCTCGACCACCATCGGCACACGCTGGGCCCTGGTGAGGGCGCTTGCCTCGACCACCATCGGCACACGCTCGGCCCTGGTGCGGTCGGTTGCCTCGAGCACCATCGGCACACGCTGGGCCCTGGTGCGGGCGCTTGCCTCCAGCACCATCGGCACACGCTCGGCCCTGGTGCGGTCGGTTGCCTCGAGCACCATCGGCACACGCTGGGCCCTGGTGCGGCAGGTTGCCTCGACCACCATCGGCACACGCTGGGCCCTGGTGCGGGCGCTTGCCTCGACCACCATCGGCACACGCTGGGCCCTGGTGCGGCAGGTTGCCTCGAGCACCATCGGCACACGGGCCCTGGTGCGGGCGCTTGCCTCGACCACCATCGGCACACGCTCGGCCCTGGTGCGGCAGGTTGCCTCGAGCACCATCGGCACACGCTGGGCCCTGGTGCGGGCGGTTGCCTCGACCACCATCGGCACACGCTGGGCCCTGGTGCGGGCGCTTGCCTCGACCACCATCGGCACACGCTGGGCCCTGGTGCGGCAGGTTGCCTCGAGCACCATCGGTACACGCTGGGCCCTGGTGCGGCAGGTTGCCTCGAGCACCATCGGCACACGCTGGGCCCTGGTGCGGTGGGTTGCCTCGAGCACCATCGGCACACGCTGGGCGCTGGTGCGGGCGCTTGCCTCGACCACCATCGGCACACGCTGGGCCCTGGTGCGGCAGGTTGCCTCGATCACCATCGGCACACGCTGGGCCCTGGTGCGACAGGTTGCCTCGAGCACCATCGGCACACTATCGGCCCTGGTGCGGGCGGTTGCCTCGACCACCATCGGCACACGCTGGGCCCTGGTGCGGCAGGTTGCCTCGACCACCATCGGCAGCCTCGACCACCATCGGCACACGCTGGGCCCTGGTGCGGGCGCTTGCCTCGACCACCATCGGCACACGCTCCGCCCTGGTGCGGTCGGTTGCCTCGACCACCATCGGCACACGCTGGGCCCTGGTGCGGCAGGTTGCCTCGAGCACCATCGGCACACGCTGGGCCCTGGTGCGGTCGGTTGCCTCGACCACCATCGGCACACGCTGGGCCCTGGTGCGGGCGCTTGCCTCGAGCACCATCGGCACACGCTGGGCCCTGGTGGGTTTAGGCACATCTTCAAATTTCTGCCGTGCCAATGCCATTTTTATGGCTTGTAAATTCATGCAATGGTCCCCTAAGCCTTCACGTGAAGTTTCGTTGGAAGATGACTCGTTTTCTATTTTTCACGATTTTCGAAACTTTTTGCGGTTCGGGATTTTTTAAAATTTTTTTATAAGGATTTTTGGCCCCAAATTTTGTAGGCATGATCCTTCTATTTTTGTTGGCATGAACAAAAAAATTCAGCTAAAAACTCGAAGTAGAGAAGATTTTGTGACCGTTTGAAAAAAGTGTCCCCATTTCAGACACTTTAACGGCTACTGGTAGCAAACCTGTAAAATCTCAAATGCTCTTTAAGGGGGTGTGAATTCTCAGAGGTTTGATGAGGGATAGGGGGCCAACACAAGGCCAAGTACCAGCACCCATCGCACATCATGTGCGCACACCCCCCCGGCCCCCCTCCCAATCGCCGGAACCCCAATGCCGCCGGTCAGGTTCTCCGGCGGTACTCCGGCGATGCTCCGGCGATGCTCCGGCGATGCTGTCCCGAGTGAAAAAAATGCGGCACCAGCACATGCTGGAGCCAAGCATGGGCACCGTGGCTCAAAATCGAACTTCGGCCAAGGCCTCGACCATCAATGGCACATGATGACGCATGGTGATGGCACATGCATCGACCATCATCGGCATAGGCTGCCCTTCGGTACGGGCACTTGCCTCGACCGCCATCGGCACAAGCTGGGCCCTGGTGTGGGTTGTTGCCTCGATCACAATCGGCACATGCTGAGCCTTGGTGCGGGCGGTTGCCTCGAGCACCATCGGCAGACCCTGGGCCCTGGTGCGGCC
>NW_028323027.1:47500-52500 GCF_047325235.1 Durio zibethinus | reverse complement strand
ATCCTTCTATTTTTGTTGGCATGCACAAAAAAATTCAGCTAAAAACTCGAAGCGGAGAAGATTTCGCGACCGTTTGAAAAAAGTGTCCCCGTTTCAGACACTTCAACGGCTACTGGCAGCAAACCTGTAAAATCTCAAACGCTCTTTAAGGGGGTGTGAGTTCTCAGAGGTTTGATGAGGGATAGGGGGCCAACACAAGGGCCAAGCACCAGCACCCATCGCACGTCATGTGCGCACACCCCCCCGGCCCCCCTCCCAATCGCCGGAACCCCAATGCCGCCGGTCAGGTTCTCCGGCGGTACTCCGGCGATGCTCCGGCGATGCTGTCCCGAGTGAAAAAAATGCGGCACCAGCACATGCTGGAGCCAAGCATGGGCACCGTGGCTCAAAATCGAACTTCGGCCAAGGCCTCGACCATCAATGGCACATGATGACGCATGGTGATGGCACATGCATCGACCATCATCGGCATAGGCTGCCCTTCGGTACGGGCACTTGCCTCGACCGCCATCGGCACAAGCTGGGCCCTGGTGTGGGTTGTTGCCTCGATCACCAGCGGCACATGCTGAGCCTTGGTGCGGGCGGTTGCCTCGAGCACCATCCGCAGACCCTGGGCCCTGGTGCGGCCGGTTGCCCCGATAACCATCGGCACACGCTGGGCCCTGGAGCGGCCGGTTGCCTCGATCACCATCGGCAAAAGCTGGGCCCTGGTGCGGGCACTTGCCTCGACCACTATCGGCACACGCTGGGCACTGGTGCGGGCGCTTGCCTCGACCACCATCGGCACACGCTGGGCCCTGCCTCGATCACCATCGGCACACGCTGGGCCCTGGTGCGGGCGGTTGCCCCCAGCACCATCGGCACACGTTGGGCCCTGGTGCAGGCGCTTGCCTCGACCACCATCGGCACACGCTGGGCCCTGGTGCGGGCGCTTGCCTCGACCACCATCGGCACACGCTGGGCCCTGGTGCGGCCGCTTGCCTCGACCACCATCGGCACACGCTGGGCCCTGGTGCGGTCGGTTGCCTCGAGCACCATCGGCACACGCTGGGCCCTGGTGCGGGCGCTTGCCTCGACCACCATCGGCACACGCTGGGCCCTGGTGCGGCAGGTTGCCTCGAGCACCATCGGCACACGCTGGGCCCTGGTGCGGTCGGTTGCCTCGAGCACCATCGGCACACGCTGGGCCCTGGTGCGGGCGCTTGCCTCGACCACCATCGGCACACGCTGGGCCCTGGTGCGGCAGGTTGCCTCGAGCACCATCGGCACACGCTGGGCCCTGGTGCGGTCGGTTGCCTCGATCACCATCGGCACACGCTGGGCCCTGGTGCGGGCGGTTGCCTCGACCACCATCGGCACACGCTGGGCCCTGGTGCGGCAGCTTGCCTCGAGCACCATCGGCACACGCTCAGCCCTGGTGCGGTCGGTTGCCTCGAGCACCATCGGCACACGCTGGGCCCTGGTGCGGCAGGTTGCCTCGACCACCATCGGCAGCCTCGACCACCATCGGCACACGCTGGGCCCTGGTGCGGGCGCTTGCCTCGACCACCATCGGCACACGCTGGGCCCTGGTGCGGGCGCTTGCCTCGACCACCATCGGCACACGCTGGGCCCTGGTGCGGCAGGTTGCCTCGACCACCATCGGCACACGCTGGGCCCTGGTGCGGGCGGTTGCCTCGACCACCATCGGCACACGCTGGGCCCTGGTGCGGGCGCTTGCCTCGACCACCATCGGCACACGCTGGGCCCTGGTGCGGCAGGTTACCTCGAGCACCATCGGCACACGCTGGGCCCTGGTGCGGCAGGTTGCCTCGACCACCATCGGCACACGCTGGGCCCTGGTGCGGGCGCTTGCCTCGAGCACCATCGGCCCACGCTCGGCCCTGGTGCGGTCGGTTGCCTCGAGCACCATCGGCACACGCTGGGCCCTGGTGCGGCAGGTTGCCTCGACCACCATCGGCACACGCTGGGCCCTGGTGCGGGCGCTTGCCTCGACCACCATCGGCACACGCTCGGCCCTGGTGCGGTCGGTTGCCTCGAGCACCATCGGCACACGCTGGGCCCTGGTGCGGCAGGTTGCCTCGAGCACCATCGGCACACGCTGGGCCCTGGTGCGGGCGCTTGCCTCGACCACCATCGGCACACGTTGGGCCCTGGTGCGGGCGCTTGCCTCGAGCACCATCGGCACACGCTGGGCCCTGGTGCGGCAGGTTGCCTCGAGCACCATCGGCAGACGCTGGGCCCTGGTGCGGCAGGTTGCCTCGAGCACCATCGGCACACGCTGGGCCCTGGTGCGGTCGGTTGCCTCGAGCACCATCGGCACACGCTGGGCGCTGGTGCGGGCGCTTGCCTCGACCACCATCGGCACACGCTGGGCCCTGGTGCGGCAGGTTGCCTCGATCACCATCGGCACACGCTGGGCCCTGGTGCGACAGGTTGCCTCGAGCACCATCGGCACACTATCGGCCCTGGTGCGGGCGGTTGCCTCGAGCACCATCGGCACACGCTGGGCCCTGGTGCGGGCGGTTGCCTCGAGCACCATCGGCACACGCTGGGCCCTGGTGGGTTTAGGCACATCTTCAAATTTCTGCCGTGCCAATGCCATTTTTATGGCTTGTAAATTCATACAATGGTCCCCTAAGCCTTCACGTGAAGTTTCGTTGGAAGATGACTCGTTTTCTATTTTTCACGATTTTTGAAACTTTTTGCGGTTCGAGATTTTTTAAAATTTTTTTATAAGGATTTTTGGCCCCAAATTTTGTAGGCATGATCCTTCTATTTTTGTTGGCATGCACAAAACAATTCAGCTAAAAACTCGAAGTGGAGAAGATTTTGTGACCGTTTGAAAAAAGTGTCCCCATTTCAGACACTTTAACGGCTACTGGTAGCAAACCTGTAAAATCTCAAATGCTCTTTAAGGGGGTGTGAATTCTCAGAGGTTTGATGAGGGATAGGGGGCCAACACAAGGCCAAGTACCAGCACCCATCGCACATCATGTGCGCACACCCCCCCGGCCCCCCTCCCAATCGCCGGAACCCCAATGCCGCCGGTCAGGTTCTCCGGCGGTACTCCGGCGATGCTCCGGCGATGCTGTCCCGAGTGAAAAAAATGCGGCACCAGCACATGCTGGAGCCAAGAATGGGCACCGTGGCTCAAAATCGAACTTCGGCCAAGGCCTCGACCATCAATGGCACATGATGACGCATGGTGATGGCACATGCATCGACCATCATCGGCATAGGCTGCCCTTCGGTACGGGCACTTGCCTCGACCGCCATCGGCACAAGCTGGGCCCTGGTGTGGGTTGTTGCCTCGATCACAATCGGCACATGCTGAGCCTTGGTGCGGGCGGTTGCCTCGAGCACCATCGGCAGACCCTGGGCCCTGGTGCGGCCGGTTGCCCCGATAACCATCGGCACACGCTGGGCCCTGGGGCGGGCGCTTGCCCCCAGCACCATCGGCACACGCTGGGCCCTGGTGCGGGCGCTTGCCCCCAGCACCATCGGCACACGCTGGGCCCTGGTGCGGGCGGTTGCCCCGAACACCATCGACACAAGCCGGCCCTTGGTGCGGGCTCCTGGCTCGACCACCATCGGCACACGCTGGGCCCTGGTGCGGGCGGTTGCCTCGAACACCATCGGCACACGCCGGCCCTTGGTGCGGCCGGTTGCCTCGACCACCATCGGCACACGCTCGGCCTTGGTGAGGGCGCTTGCCTCGACCACCATCGGCACACGCTGGGCCCTGGTGCGGGCGCTTGCCTCGACCACCATCGGCACACGCTCGGCCTTGGTGCGGGCGCTTGCCTCGACCACCATCGGCACACGCTGGGCCCTGGTGCGGGCGGTTGCCTCGACCACCATCGGCACACGCTCGGCCTTGGTGAGGGCGCTTGCCTCGACCACCATCGGCACACGCTGGGCCCTGGTGCGGGCGCTTGCCTCGACCACCATCGGCACACGCTGGGCCCTGGTGCGGGCGGTTGCCTCGACCACAATCGGCACACGCTGGGCCCTGGTGCGGGCGGTTGCCTCGACCACCATCGGCACACGCTGGGCCCTGGTGCTGGCGGTTGCCTCGACCACCATCGGCACACGCTGGGCCCTGGTGCGGGCGGTTGCCTCGAACACCATCGGCACAAGCCGGCCCTTGGTGCGGGCGGTTGCCTCGAGCACCATCGGCACACGCTGGGCCCTGGTGCGGGCGGTTGCCTCGACCACCATCGGCACACGCTGGGCCCTGGTGCGGACGATTGCCTCGAGCACCATGGGCACACGCTGGCCCTTGGTGCGGGCTCTTGCCTCGACCACCATCAGCAGAAGATTGCCCCTACGTCGAACACCATCGATACATGCCGGGCCTTGGTGTGGGCACATGCCTCGAGCTGGTGCGGGCGGTTGCCTCGACCACCATCGGCTCACGTTGGCCCTTGTTGCGGGCACATGCCTCGACCACCATCGGCACCTGCGCACCCTCGGTGTGGGATTTGCTTGTTTGGAAAAAGTGTCCCCGTTTCAGACATTTTAACGTCTACTGGTAGCATATCTGTAAAATAACTAATGCTCTTTAGGGGGTGGTGGTCCGGCACCCCCTCTCCCCCCCCCCAACGGGGGGAGTAGGTGTGCGCGATGGGCCTCCCATTGCGTGCACCCCGGCCAACGTCCCTCGAACGAAATACAGGGCGTGCATGCCTTCCGGCGATTTTTGTCCGGCGACTGGTTGCTCCGGTGACCGGCAGGCGCCCATGGCCTCGATCGGTTGGCTTGCATGCAAAAAAAGGGAGCCGAGCTCCAGCCCGTGCACGCGGCGGATGCTGCCCTAGACCCCAAACCAAGTCCCTGAATCGGGCAACGGCTCCCTGGGGTGGTGCGAGCAGAAGCTGCGGTTGCGGGCTTGGCCCGGCCAAGTCTCTCGGTATTTGACGGTCTCGCGGTCCCTTCTCATCGGCCACAAAAATGCCTTGGCCTCGACGAGGCCGTGCACGCAGCCGATGCTGCCC
>NW_028323027.1:35000-40000 GCF_047325235.1 Durio zibethinus | reverse complement strand
CGATCGGGTGGTAGGTGGGTTTAGGCACATCTTCAAATTTCTGCCGTGCCAATGCCATTTTTATGGCTTGTAAATTCATACAATGGTCCCCTAAGCCTTCACGTGAAGTTTCGTTGCAAGATGACTCGTTTTCTATTTTTCACGATTTTCGAAACTTTTTGCGGTTCGGGATTTTTTAGAATTTTTTTAGAAGGACTTTTGGCCCCAAATTTTGTGGACGTGATCCTTCTATTTTTGTTGGCATGCACAAAAAAATTCAGCTAAAAACTCGAAGCGGAGAAGATTTCGCGACCGTTTGAAAAAAGTGTCCCCGTTTCAGACACTTCAACGGCTACTGGCAGCAAACCTGTAAAATCTCAAACGCTCTTTAAGGGGGTGTGAGTTCTCAGAGGTTTGATGAGGGATAGGGGACCAACACAAGGGCCAAGCACCAGCACCCATCGCACGTCATGTGCGCACACCCCCCCGGCCCCCCTCCCAATCGCCGGAACCCCAATGCCGCCGGTCAGGTTCTCCGGCGGTACTCCGGCGATGCTCCGGCGATGCTGTCCCGAGTGAAAAAAATGCGGCACCAGCACATGCTGGAGCCAAGCATGGGCACCGTGGCTCAAAATCGAACTTCGGCCAAGGCCTCGACCATCAATGGCACATGATGACGCATGGTGATGGCACATGCATCGACCATCATCGGCATAGGCTGCCCTTCGGTACGGGCACTTGCCTCGACCGCCATCGGCACAAGCTGGGCCCTGGTGTGGGTTGTTGCCTCGATCACCAGCGGCACATGCTGAGCCTTGGTGCGGGCGGTTGCCTCGAGCACCATCCGCAGACCCTGGGCCCTGGTGCGGCCGGTTGCCCCGATAACCATCGGCACACGCTGGGCCCTGGAGCGGCCGGTTGCCTCGATCACCATCGGCAAAAGCTGGGCCCTGGTGCGGGCGCTTGCCTCGACCACTATCGGCACACGCTGGGCACTGGTGCGGGCGCTTGCCTCGACCACCATCGGCACACGCTGGGCCCTGCCTCGATCACCATCGGCACACGCTGGGCCCTGGTGCGGGCGGTTGCCCCCAGCACCATCGGCACACGTTGGGCCCTGGTGCAGGCGCTTGCCTCGACCACCATCGGCACACGCTGGGCCCTGGTGCGGGCGCTTGCCTCGACCACCATCGGCACACGCTGGGCCCTGGTGCGGCCGCTTGCCTCGACCACCATCGGCACACGCTGGGCCCTGGTGCGGTCGGTTGCCTCGAGCACCATCGGCACACGCTGGGCCCTGGTGCGGGCGCTTGCCTCGACCACCATCGGCACACGCTGGGCCCTGGTGCGGGCGCTTGCCTCGACCACCATCGGCACACGCTGGGCCCTGGTGCGGCAGGTTGCCTCGAGCACCATCGGCACACGCTGGGCCCTGGTGCGGTCGGTTGCCTCGAGCACCATCGGCACACGCTGGGCCCTGGTGCGGGCGCTTGCCTCGACCACCATCGGCACACGCTGGGCCCTGGTGCGGCAGGTTCCCTCGACGACCATCGGCACACGCTGGGCCCTGGTGCGGCAGGTTGCCTCGAGCACCATCGGCACACGCTGGGCCCTGGTGCGGTCGGTTGCCTCGATCACCATCGGCACACGTTGGGCCCTGGTACGGGCGGTTGCCTCGACCACCATCGGCACACGCTGGGCCCTGGTGCGGCAGCTTGCCTCGAGCACCATCGGCACACGCTCGGCCCTGGTGCGGTCGGTTGCCTCGAGCCCCATCGGCACACGCTGGGCCCTGGTGCGGCAGGTTGCCTCGACCACCATCGGCACACGCTGGGCCCTGGTGCGGGCGCTTGCCTCGACCACCATCGGCACACGCTGGGCCCTGGTGCGGGCGCTTGCCTCGACCACCATCGGCACACGCTGGGCCCTGGTGCGGCAGGTTGCCTCGACCACCATCGGCACACGCTGGGCCCTGGTGCGGGCGGTTGCCTCGACCACCATCGGCACACGCTGGGCCCTGGTGCGGGCGCTTGCCTCGACCACCATCGGCACACGCTGGTCCCTGGTGCGGCAGGTTGCCTCGAGCACCATCGGCACACGCTGGGCCCTGGTGCGGCAGGTTGCCTCGACCACCATCGGCACACGCTGGGCCCTGGTGCGGGCGCTTGCCTCGAGCACCATCGGCCCACGCTCGGCCCTGGTGCGGTCGGTTGCCTCGAGCACCATCGGCACACGCTGGGCCCTGGTGCGGCAGGTTGCCTCGACCACCATCGGCACACGCTGGGCCCTGGTGCGGGCGCTTGCCTCGACCACCATCGGCACACGCTCGGCCCTGGTGCGGTCGGTTGCCTCGAGCACCATCGGCACACGCTGGGCCCTGGTGCGGCAGGTTGCCTCGAGCACCATCGGCACACGCTGGGCCCTGGTGCGGGCGCTTGCCTCCACCACCATCGGCACACGCTGGGCCCTGGTGCGGGCGCTTGCCTCGAGCACCATCGGCACACGCTGGGCCCTGGTGCGGCAGGTTGCCTCGAGCACCATCGGCAGACGCTGGGCCCTGGTGCGGCAGGTTGCCTCGAGCACCATCGGCACACGCTGGGCCCTGGTGCGGTCGGTTGCCTCGAGCACCATCGGCACACGCTGGGCGCTGGTGCGGGCGCTTGCCTCGACCACCATCGGCACACGCTGGGCCCTGGTGCGGCAGGTTGCCTCGATCACCATCGGCACACGCTGGGCCCTGGTGCGACAGGTTGCCTCGAGCACCATCGGCACACTATCGGCCCTGGTGCGAGCGGTTGCCTCGAGCACCATCGGCACACGCTGGGCCCTGGTGCGGGCGGTTGCCTCGAGCACCATCGGCACACGGTGGGCCCTGGTGGGTTTAGGCACATCTTCAAATTTCTGCCGTGCCAATGCCATTTTTATGGCTTGTAAATTCATACAATGGTCCCCTAAGCCTTCACGTGAAGTTTCGTTGGAAGATGACTCGTTTTCTATTTTTCACGATTTTCGAAACTTTTTGCGGTTCGAGATTTTTTAAAATTTTTTTATAAGGATTTTTGGCCCCAAATTTTGTAGGCATGATCCTTCTATTTTTGTTGGCATGCACAAAAAAATTCAGCTAAAAACTCGAAGTGGAGAAGATTTTGTGACCGTTTGAAAAAAGTGTCCCCATTTCAGACACTTTAACGGCTACTGGTAGCAAACCTGTAAAATCTCAAATGCTCTTTAAGGGGGTGTGAATTCTCAGAGGTTTGATGAGGGATAGGGGGCCAACACAAGGCCAAGTACCAGCACCCATCGCACATCATGTGCGCACACCCCCCCGGCCCCCCTCCCAATCGCCGGAACCCCAATGCCGCCGGTCAGGTTCTCCGGCGGTACTCCGGCGATGCTCCGGCGATGCTGTCCCGAGTGAAAAAAATGCGGCACCAGCACATGCTGGAGCCAAGCATGGGCACCGTGGCTCAAAATCGAACTTCGGCCAAGGCCTCGACCATCAATGGCACATGATGACGCATGGTGATGGCACATGCATCGACCATCATCGGCATAGGCTGCCCTTCGGTACGGGCACTTGCCTCGACCGCCATCGGCACAAGCTGGGCCCTGGTGTGGGTTGTTGCCTCGATCACAATCGGCACATGCTGAGCCTTGGTGCGGGCGGTTGCCTCGAGCACCATCGGCAGACCCTGGGCCCTGGTGCGGCCGGTTGCCCCGATAACCATCGGCACACGCTGGGCCCTGGGGCGGGCGCTTGCCCCCAGCACCATCGGCACACGCTGGGCCTTGGTGCGGGCGCTTGCCCCCAGCACCATCGGCACACGCTGGGCCCTGGTGCGGGCGGTTGCCCCGAACACCATCGACACAAGCCGGCCCTTGGTGCGGGCTCCTGGCTCGACCACCATCGGCACACGCTGGGCCCTGGTGCGGGCGGTTGCCTCGAACACCATCGGCACACGCCGGCCCTTGGTGCGGCCGGTTGCCTCGACCACCATCGGCACACGCTCGGCCTTGGTGAGGGCGCTTGCCTCGACCACCATCGGCACACGCTGGGCCCTGGTGCGGGCGCTTGCCTCGACCACCATCGGCACACGCTCGGCCTTGGTGCGGGCGCTTGCCTCGACCACCATCGGCACACGCTGGGCCCTGGTGCGGGCGGTTGCCTCGACCACCATCGGCACACGCTCGGCCTTGGTGAGGGCGCTTGCCTCGACCACCATCGGCACACGCTGGGCCCTGGTGCGGGCGCTTGCCTCGACCACCATCGGCACACGCTGGGCCCTGGTGCGGGCGGTTGCCTCGACCACAATCGGCACACGCTGGGCCCTGGTGCGGGCGGTTGCCTCGACCACCATCGGCACACGCTGGGCCCTGGTGCTGGCGGTTGCCTCGACCACCATCGGCACACGCTGGGCCCTGGTGCGGGCGGTTGCCTCGAACACCATCGGCACAAGCCGGCCCTTGGTGCGGGCGGTTGCCTCGAGCACCATCGGCACACGCTGGGCCCTGGTGCGGGCGGTTGCCTCGACCACCATCGGCACACGCTGGGCCCTGGTGCGGACGATTGCCTCGAGCACCATGGGCACACGCTGGCCCTTGGTGCGGGCTCTTGCCTCGACCACCATCAGCAGAAGATTGCCCCTACGTCGAACACCATCGATACATGCCGGGCCTTGGTGTGGGCACATGCCTCGAGCTGGTGCGGGCGGTTGCCTCGACCACCATCGGCTCACGTTGGCCCTTGTTGCGGGCACATGCCTCGACCACCATCGGCACCTGCGCACCCTCGGTGTGGGATTTGCTTGTTTGGAAAAAGTGTCCCCGTTTCAGACATTTTAACGTCTACTGGTAGCATATCTGTAAAATCTCTAATGCTCTTTAGGGGGTGGTGGTCCGGCACCCCCTCTCCCCCCCCCAACGGGGGGAGTAGGTGTGCGCGATGGGCCTCCCATTGCGTGCACCCCGGCCAACGTCCCTCGAACGAAATACAGGGCGTGCATGCCTTCCGGCGATTTTTG
>NW_028323027.1:22500-25000 GCF_047325235.1 Durio zibethinus | reverse complement strand
TTTCCTCGAGCACCATCGGCACACGCTGGGCCCTGGTGCGGCAGGTTGCCTCGACCAGCATCGGCACACGCTGGGCCCTGGTGCGGGCGCTTGCCTCGACCACCATCGGCACACGCTCGGCCCTGGTGCGGTCGGTTGCCTCGAGCACCATCGGCACACGCTGGGCCCTGGTGCGGCAGGTTGCCTCGAGCACCATCGGCACACGCTGGGCCCTGGTGCGGGCGCTTGCCTCGACCACCATCGGCACACGCTGGGCCCTGGTGCGGGCGCTTGCCTCGAGCACCATCGGCACACGCTGGGCCCTGGTGCGGCAGGTTGCCTCGAGCACCATCGGCAGACGCTGGGCCCTGGTGCGGCAGGTTGCCTCGAGCACCATCGGCACACGCTGGGCCCTGGTGCGGTCGGTTGCCTCGAGCACCATCGGCACACGCTGGGCGCTGGTGCGGGCGCTTGCCTCGACCACCATCGGCACACGCTGGGCCCTGGTGCGGCAGGTTGCCTCGATCACCATCGGCACACGCTGGGCCCTGGTGCGACAGGTTGCCTCGAGCACCATCGGCACACTATCGGCCCTGGTGCGGGCGGTTGCCTCGAGCACCATCGGCACACGCTGGGCCCTGGTGCGGGCGGTTGCCTCGAGCACCATCGGCACACGCTGGGCCCTGGTGGGTTTAGGCACATCTTCAAATTTCTGCCGTGCCAATGCCATTTTTATGGCTTGTAAATTCATACAATGGTCCCCTAAGCCTTCACGTGAAGTTTCGTTGGAAGATGACTCGTTTTCTATTTTTCACGATTTTCGAAACTTTTTGCGGTTCGAGATTTTTTAAAATTTTTTTATAAGGATTTTTGGCCCCAAATTTTGTAGGCATGATCCTTCTATTTTTTTTGGCATGCACAAAAAAATTCAGCTAAAAACTCGAAGTGGAGAAGATTTTGTGACCGTTTGAAAAAAGTGTCCCCATTTCAGACACTTTAACGGCTACTGGTAGCAAACCTGTAAAATCTCAAATGCTCTTTAAGGGGGTGTGAATTCTCAGAGGTTTGATGAGGGATAGGGGGCCAACACAAGGCCAAGTACCAGCACCCATCGCACATCATGTGCGCACACCCCCCCGGCCCCCCTCCCAATCGCCGGAACCCCAATGCCGCCGGTCAGGTTCTCCGGCGGTACTCCGGCGATGCTCCGGCGATGCTGTCCCGAGTGAAAAAAATGCGGCACCAGCACATGCTGGAGCCAAGCATGGGCACCGTGGCTCAAAATCGAACTTCGGCCAAGGCCTCGACCATCAATGGCACATGATGACGCATGGTGATGGCACATGCATCGACCATCATCGGCATAGGCTGCCCTTCGGTACGGGCACTTGCCTCGACCGCCATCGGCACAAGCTGGGCCCTGGTGTGGGTTGTTGCCTCGATCACAATCGGCACATGCTGAGCCTTGGTGCGGGCGGTTGCCTCGAGCACCATCGGCAGACCCTGGGCCCTGGTGCGGCCGGTTGCCCCGATAACCATCGGCACACGCTGGGCCCTGGGGCGGGCGCTTGCCCCCAGCACCATCGGCACACGCTGGGCCCTGGTGCGGGCGCTTGCCCCCAGCACCATCGGCACACGCTGGGCCCTGGTGCGGGCGGTTGCCCCGAACACCATCGACACAAGCCGGCCCTTGGTGCGGGCTCCTGGCTCGACCACCATCGGCACACGCTGGGCCCTGGTGCGGGCGGTTGCCTCGAACACCATCGGCACACGCCGGCCCTTGGTGCGGCCGGTTGCCTCGACCACCATCGGCACACGCTCGGCCTTGGTGAGGGCGCTTGCCTCGACCACCATCGGCACACGCTGGGCCCTGGTGCGGGCGCTTGCCTCGACCACCATCGGCACACGCTCGGCCTTGGTGCGGGCGGTTGCCTCGACCACCATCGGCACACGCTGGGCCCTGGTGCGGGCGGTTGCCTCGACCACCATCGGCACACGCTCGGCCTTGGTGAGGGCGCTTGCCTCGACCACCATCGGCACACGCTGGGCCCTGGTGCGGGCGCTTGCCTCGACCACCATCGGCACACGCTGGGCCCTGGTGCGGGCGGTTGCCTCGACCACAATCGGCACACGCTGGGCCCTGGTGCGGGCGGTTGCCTCGACCACCATCGGCACACGCTGGGCCCTGGTGCTGGCGGTTGCCTCGACCACCATCGGCACACGCTGGGCCCTGGTGCGGGCGGTTGCCTCGAACACCATCGGCACAAGCCGGCCCTTGGTGCGGGCGGTTGCCTCGAGCACCATCGGCACACGCTGGGCCCTGGTGCGGGCGGTTGCCTCGACCACCATCGGCACACGCTGGGCCCTGGTGCGGACGATTGCCTCGAGCACCATGGGCACACGCTGGCCCTTGGTGCGGGCTCTTGCCTCGACCACCATCAGCAGAAGATTGCCCCTACGTCGAACACCATCGATACATGCCGGGCCTTGGTGTGGGCACATGCCTCGAGCTGGTGCGGGC
>NW_028323027.1:10000-12500 GCF_047325235.1 Durio zibethinus | reverse complement strand
CGCTGGGCCCTGGTGCGGGCGGTTGCCTCGACCACCATCGGCACACGCTGGGCCCTGGTGCGGGCGCTTGCCTCGACCACCATCGGCACACGCTGGGCCCTGGTGCGGCAGGTTGCCTCGAGCACCATCGGCACACGCTGGGCCCTGGTGCGGCAGGTTGCCTCGACCACCATCGGCACACGCTGGGCCCTGGTGCGGGCGCTTGCCTCGAGCACCATCGGCCCACGCTCGGCCCTGGTGCGGTCGGTTGCCTCGAGCACCATCGGCACACGCTGGGCCCTGGTGCGGCAGGTTGCCTCGACCACCATCGGCACACGCTGGGCCCTGGTGCGGGCGCTTGCCTCGACCACCATCGGCACACGCTCGGCCCTGGTGCGGTCGGTTGCCTCGAGCACCATCTAGGGGTGTAAATGATACATTAGTACTCGCAAGCTACTCGGGTTCGATTCGAAAAAAACTCGAATTCGATTCGATTATTGTCGAGTCGAGCTCGAGCTCGAGTAGCTCGACTTACCGATCGAGCCGAATTCGAGTATTCTTATATCTGACTCGAGTAGCTCGCGAGCCTAATCGAGCTTTTATATTTAAATATATTTTTATTTTTTTTAATTAATAAAATATTTCGAATCCGAGTTCGAGTTCGAGTTCGAGCATGAATAATCGAACTCTTGTCGAGTATACGAATCGAGCTTATTTTTACATATTAATCGAGCTTAATCGAGCGAGCTCGAGTAACTCGAATTCGATCACGAATCGAGCTCGAACTTGAAAAATAAAACTCGATCGAGCTCGAGCCGAGTATCGAGCCCGGAGTTGTGAGTCGAGCTCGAGCTCGAGCTTCTCACTACTCGGCTCGGCTCGGCTCGTTTACAGCCCTAGCACCATCGGCACACGCTGGGCCCTGGTGCGGCAGGTTGCCTCGAGCACCATCGGCACACGCTGGGCCCTGGTGCGGGCGCTTGCCTCGACCACCATCGGCACACGCTGGGCCCTGGTGCGGGCGCTTGCCTCGAGCACCATCGGCACACGCTGGGCCCTGGTGCGGCAGGTTGCCTCGAGCACCATCGGCAGACGCTGGGCCCTGGTGCGGCAGGTTGCCTCGAGCACCATCGGCACACGCTGGGCCCTGGTGCGGTCGGTTGCCTCGAGCACCATCGGCACACGCTGGGCGCTGGTGCGGGCGCTTGCCTCGACCACCATCGGCACACGCTGGGCCCTGGTGCGGCAGGTTGCCTCGATCACCATCGGCACACGCTGGGCCCTGGTGCGACAGGTTGCCTCGAGCACCATCGGCACACTATCGGCCCTGGTGCGGGCGGTTGCCTCGAGCACCATCGGCACACGCTGGGCCCTGGTGCGGGCGGTTGCCTCGAGCACCATCGGCACACGCTGGGCCCTGGTGGGTTTAGGCACATCTTCAAATTTTTGCCGTGCCAATGCCATTTTTATGGCTTGTAAATTCATACAATGGTCCCCTAAGCCTTCACGTGAAGTTTCGTTGGAAGATGACTCGTTTTCTATTTTTCACGATTTTCGAAACTTTTTGCGGTTCGAGATTTTTTAAAATTTTTTTATAAGGATTTTTGGCCCCAAATTTTGTAGGCATGATCCTTCTATTTTTGTTGGCATGCACAAAAAAATTCAGCTAAAAACTCGAAGTGGAGAAGATTTTGTGACCGTTTGAAAAAAGTGTCCCCATTTCAGACACTTTAACGGCTACTGGTAGCAAACCTGTAAAATCTCAAATGCTCTTTAAGGGGGTGTGAATTCTCAGAGGTTTGATGAGGGATAGGGGGCCAACACAAGGCCAAGTACCAGCACCCATCGCACATCATGTGCGCACACCCCCCCGGCCCCCCTCCCAATCGCCGGAACCCCAATGCCGCCGGTCAGGTTCTCCGGCGGTACTCCGGCGATGCTCCGGCGATGCTGTCCCGAGTGAAAAAAATGCGGCACCAGCACATGCTGGAGCCAAGCATGGGCACCGTGGCTCAAAATCGAACTTCGGCCAAGGCCTCGACCATCAATGGCACATGATGACGCATGGTGATGGCACATGCATCGACCATCATCGGCATAGGCTGCCCTTCGGTACGGGCACTTGCCTCGACCGCCATCGGCACAAGCTGGGCCCTGGTGTGGGTTGTTGCCTCGATCACAATCGGCACATGCTGAGCCTTGGTGCGGGCGGTTGCCTCGAGCACCATCGGCAGACCCTGGGCCCTGGTGCGGCCGGTTGCCCCGATAACCATCGGCACACGCTGGGCCCTGGGGCGGGCGCTTGCCCCCAGCACCATCGGCACACGCTGGGCCCTGGTGCGGGCGGTTGCCCCGAACACCATCGACACAAGCCGGCCCTTGGTGCGGGCTCCTGGCTCGACCACCATCGGCACACGCTGGGCCCTGGTGCGGGCGGTTGCCTCGAACACCATCGGCACACGCCGGCCCTTGGTGCGGCCGGTTGCCTCGACCACCATCGGCACACGCTCGGCCTTGGTGA
>NW_028323026.1:232500-242500 GCF_047325235.1 Durio zibethinus | reverse complement strand
TTTTTCACGATTTTCGAAACTTTTTGCGGTTCGGGATTTTTTAGAATTTTTTTAGAAGGAGTTTTGGCCCCAAATTTTGTGGACGTGATCCTTCTATTTTTGTTGGCATGCACAAAAAAATTCAGCTAAAAACTCGAAGCGGAGAAGATTTCGCGACCGTTTGAAAAAAGTGTCCCCGTTTCAGACACTTCAACGGCTACTGGCAGCAAACCTGTAAAATCTCAAACGCTCTTTAAGGGGGTGTGAGTTCTCAGAGGTTTGATGAGGGATAGGGGGCCAACACAAGGGCCAAGCACCAGCACCCATCGCACGTCATGTGCGCACACCCCCCCGGCCCCCCTCCCAATCGCCGGAACCCCAATGCCGCCGGTCAGGTTCTCCGGCGGTACTCCGGCGATGCTCCGGCGATGCTGTCCCGAGTGAAAAAAATGCGGCACCAGCACATGCTGGAGCCAAGCATGGGCACCGTGGCTCAAAATCGAACTTCGGCCAAGGCCTCGACCATCAATGGCACATGATGACGCATGGTGATGGCACATGCATCGACCATCATCGGCATAGGCTGCCCTTCGGTACGGGCACTTGCCTCGACCGCCATCGGCACAAGCTGGGCCCTGGTGTGGGTTGTTGCCTTGATCACCAGCGGCACATGCTGAGCCTTGGTGCGGGCGGTTGCCTCGAGCACCATCCGCAGACCCTGGGCCCTGGTGCGGCCGGTTGCCCCGATAACCATCGGCACACGCTGGGCCCTGGAGCGGCCGGTTGCCTCGATCACCATCGGCAAAAGCTGGGCCCTGGTGCGGGCGCTTGCCTCGACCACTATCGGCACACGCTGGGCACTGGTGCGGGCGCTTGCCTCGACCACCATCGGCACACGCTGGGCCCTGCCTCGATCACCATCGGCACACGCTGGGCCCTGGTGCGGGCGGTTGCCCCCAGCACCATCGGCACACGTTGGGCCCTGGTGCAGGTGTCACGGGCTCCGACCTTAGACTCAGAATCCGTGCGGCCTTAGGCTTGGAATCTCGTCCTTGATGCCTAAGTCAGCCTAAAACACAAGCGTGCGGGCACTAGAACAAAGGGAAGGGCTGATTACGCAAGTTAAAGAGAAACAGGACAGGAAAACAGAATTCTGGAAATGCTCTTGTATTCACTGAAACAGAAGTGTTTGATGGTGTACAAATGAGGGTGGAGCAGCCCTCTATTTATAGTTGAGGCTCCAGCTACAACTTAATGGCAAATCCCTAAAATAAAGGCTACAATCATGGGATTACATTTAATCAAGATGCTGGTTCCTGATTTTCAGGGTCAACCAAATCTGCCAGGATGCTGATGCTGATCCTGCCTGGTTCCAGAAGCTTCCCTTGCGTATCCAGCACCTCGGGCCCTTCTGGATGTGGTGCGGGCAGCCCAAATGCCAGGCCTTGGTCTCATGAGTTGGCCTGCAAGATGGGCGGGCGTTTGGAGCTCGTTTGATAGGCTTTGCGCACTGATACCCGCCAGCACGCCTGGTCTGCGGGCCTTAGCTGCTGGCTCGCCTGCTGGTCTGGCTGATGTGCCTGGCGCGCCCGCCCAGGGCGTGACATTCTCCCCCACCTGATTGCGCAACGCCCTCGTTGCGTCTTCTGCATGGTACTGCCTGATCTGGTCCCCGAACTGCCATAAGTCCTCTGCTGGTTCCCAGCTCGCCTCACTGTCTGGAAGTCCTTTCCAGCGCACCAAGTACTCATGTCTTGGTTGATAGTTCTTCCGTCTCACTTCCCGGTCAGCCATAATGCTGTGGACCTCCTTCTCATATGCGGCCCTTGCTCCCAACGGTGCACGCTTTGACTCTGCCCGTCCTGGATCTCCTTCATCCTCATGGAACGGCTTGAGCATGCTCACATGGAACACCGGGTGTACCCTCGGCTTGGGTGGCATATCCAGCTTGTAGGCAACCTTGCCTACTCTCTTGACTACTCGGAAAGGTCCCTCATACCTCCGGACTAGGCCTTTGTGCAGCCCCCTGTGGCGCACAATGGGATGCAGCTTCACCAACACCAAGTCTCCAACCTGGAACTGCACATCCCGCCTCTTCTGGTCTGCCCACTTCTTCGACCTCTTGGCCGCCTTGTGTAGACAAACTCTGGCCAAGTCAGCTTGCTCCTGCCATGCCTTGGCAAACTTGTATGCTGCTGGATTCGGCCCTGTATAACCTGCAGCAATCGAACCGGGTGTTAGTGGTTGTTGCCCTGTCACAACCTCAAATGGGCTCTGGTTCGTTGCCTCGCTCCTTTGCAAGTTGTAGGAAAACTGCGCAATATCCAGTAGCTTTGGCCAGTCCCTTTGTGTGGCACTCACATAGTGCCTGAGGTAGACCTCCAGTAGTCCATTCACACGTTCTGTCTGCCCATCGGTCTGCGGATGCATGCTGGTGGAAAAGTTCAAGTCTGACCCCAACAGCTTGAACAACTCAGTCCAGAACCTGCCCGTGAAACGCCCGTCCCGATCACTAACAATGGTCCTCGGCACTCCCCAGTACTTCACCATGTTCTTCAGGAACAATCGAGCTGCCTCCTCGGCTGGGCACTCCTTGGTTACTGGAATGAAGATTCCATATTTGGAAAACCTGTCCACCACTACCATGATGCTTCCAAACCCCTCTGTCTTGGGTAGACCGACTATAAAGTCCAGAGAAACACTCTCCCATGGTCGCTCTGGCACTGGCAATGGCTCCAAGAGACCCCCTGGTTTCTTGAGCTCCACCTTGTCCTGTTGGCACACAAGACAAGTCTTCACATAGGCCTCCACATCATCCCTCATGTGCGGCCAGTAGTACCGGTCCTCGATCAGCGCCAAGGTGCGGCTCACTCCTGGGTGTCCAGCCCACCTTGAATCATGACACTCTTGCAAAACTTCCTTGCGGAGCTTCCCGTGCTGCGGCACAAACAGTCTACTGCCCCTGGTGTACAGCAACCCATCCTGCAACCAAAACCGCCTAGTCTTACCTTGCTGGGCGTACTCCATCAAAGCCTTGGCTGTAGGATCATGCGCAAGTCCCTCCTTGATGCGCGGCACCAGTGACCCCTCTGGTTGGCTAATGGCAGCAAGGTTAGCCTTTCTGCTCAGGGCGTCTGCCACTAGGTTCGCCCGCCCCGGCTTGTACTCCATCTGAAAATCAAATTCCGCAAGAAAATCTTGCCATCTCGCCTGCTTGGGGGACAGCTTCTTCTGCGTCTGGAAGTAGCTGGTTGCCACATTGTCCGTCCTCACCATGAACCTCGACCCCAACAGGTAATGGCGCCAAGTGCGCAAGCAGTGCACCACTGCAGTCATCTCCTTCTCTTGGACCGTGTACTTGCGTTCAGTCTCGTTCAGCTTCCTGCTCTCAAACGCGACTGGACGTCCCTCTTGCATCAACACGCCCCCTATGGCAAAGTCTGATGCATCCGTATGCACCTCATACGGTTTGGCATGGTCTGGCAAGGCCAAGACTGGCTCCTCGGTCACAGCCCGCTTCAACCTGTCAAAGGCTTCCTGGCACCCTGCGCTCCACTCCCATGCTCTCCCTTTCTTGAGCAAGTCAGTCAATGGCGTGGCTATTGCTGAGTGACCCTTGATGAAGCGCCTGTAGTAGTTAACCAGCCCAAGGAACGATCTCAACTCAGTGACCTTGGCTGGCGGTTGCCACTCCAGGATGGCATCTATCTTGCCTTCATCCATGCGTATCCTGCCACCTCCCACTATGTGGCCAAGGAATGGGATCTCCTGCTGGGCGAATGAGCACTTCTCCCTCTTGAAAAACAGCTTGTGCGCCCGCAACACCTCGAACACCTGTCTCAAGTGGTCTACATGCTCTCCCAAAGTCTGGCTGTAGATCACAATGTCATCCAAATAAACCACAACAAACCGATCAAGGAATGACTGAAGTACCTTGTTCATAAGGGTGCAGAATGTTGCTGGGGCATTCGTGAGTCCGAAAGGCATCACCAAGAACTCATACGAACCATACCGCGTGACACATGCTGTCTTTTGCTCATCTCCCTCCGCGATCCTGACTTGATAATAGCCTGACCTCAAATCCAGCTTGGTGAACCACCTTGCGCTCCCAAGTTGATCGAACAAGTCCGCAATGAGTGGGATGGGGTACTTGTTCTTAATGGTCAGCTTGTTCAAAGCCCGGTAGTCTATGCACAGCCGCAACGACCCATCATGCTTGCGCTGGAATAGAACCGGTGCACCATAGGGTGCTTTCGATGGCCTGATGAAGCCAGCATCAACTAACTCCTTGAGCTGCTTCCTCAACTCCTCCAACTCTGGTGGAGACATTCGGTAAGGGGCTCTGGCCGGTGGCTTGGCCTCGGACACCAGCTCGATCTTGTGGTCCACCTCCCTCTTAGGTGGTAGCTTGCTAGGCAGCTTTGCGGGCATCACATCACTAAAGGTCTTCAGCACCTTTAGCACCTCCAAGGGTGACTCGGTCTCCTTCTCCCTTGGCTCATCATATTTCAGGGCTGCCAAGAAGGTGTCTTCTTGTCTGCTTACCGCCTTGGCAAATTGGATGGCTGACACCACCCGTGACCCAACTCCAGACCCTCTCCTCAATGGTACTAGGCATTGGCACCGTGCATCCAAGATGCAAACACAATCGGCAAAAGGCACAAGGAGGGCGTTAATCCGAACAAGGAAATCCAACCCAATCACAAACTCATAGTCGTCAAGGGGTATTACCTCAATGGTCTCCTTGCCTTTCCAATCTCCAAGCTGCAACTCCACTCCCCGTGCTACTCCAATGGCTGGAACTTCCTTGGAGTTCACCGTCTTAATGGTACCAGTCCCTTTCTGCACCTTCAGTCCGAGCTTCCGGGCTCCATCACCTGAAATAAAAAGATGTGAGGCACCTGTGTCCACCAGTGCGCTCACCTTCTGACCCGCAACCATCAGATCCGCAAACATCAAGCCCTTTGGCTTGCGGCTCCCCTTACTCTGGACAGCATTGAGCACCAACGACCCAAGCTTTGCTGCCCCTGACTCTGGCTCCTCGTCAGACTCCCTGTCTACAGCAGCCAGCTTGCCCTTCTGCGGGCAATTGCGCGCTATGTGGCTCCCTCCACATAGGTAGCATGCTAGTGGTTCTCGGTCCCCCTTTGCTTTCCACTTGCCTGCTGATGGCTTCCTCTCGCCATCCTTGGTTGAACGGTCTCGGTCTCCATCCTTGGACTCCCGGTCACGGTCCTTCCCATTGGACTGCTTCTTCCGGTCCCTATCGTCCCTGCCCTTACCCTTGGGCTTGGTAGACTCGAACTTGTTCAGAGGCTTGAACTCTATCAACGCCTCGGCAGTGGTCATGGCTTTAGCCAAGTCATGAACTCCCCTCCTTTGTAGCTCATGCTTCACCCACGGCTTCAGCCCATCCATGAAAGCAAAGAATGCGTCCTTCTCGCCTAGATCCGAGATCTGTAGCATCAGTTCAGAGAATTTTTGAACATATTCTCTTATGTTCCCTTGCTGGCTCAACCTGCGCAACTTTGCCCGTGCCTCATCATCGGCATACTCCGGGTAAAATTGTTCTCTGAACTCCTTTTGGAACTCTGTCCAGGTTCCAATCTTGGCATTCCCACGCCTGACATCATCACACCTGCGCCTCCACCACAATAAGGCTACATCAGTGAGATACATAGCAGCGGTGCTTACCTTTATCGCCTCGTCTTGCATGCCCATGGCCTGGAAGTACTGCTCCATACCCCAAAGGTAATTGTCTACTTCCTTAGCCGCCCTAGTCCCCTTAAACTCCTTAGGCTTGGGGACATCCAATCTGGATCTGGACACTCCAGCAAACATGCCATTCCCAATGGCAGTCTTGCAAGTCACGAGCTCACTGGTAAGCTCCTCCATCCGCTGGCGCATGGCCTCCATGCCATGGCGCATGGCCTCCATGCCATCTCGCAAAGTCAGAACTTCCGCCTCCAAGGATTCATTCTTTTGGGTGATCGCATCTAGGCCATTGTTGAGAGCAGCTGCTAGCTCACTTTGGATCTCCTCCCCCATGGAGTCTAGCGATGCAATGTGAGTTTCTACTTCCTCCAGCTTCTCCCCCATGTCGCCTATGGTCACCTCCACCTTGGCCAGCCTACCGTCCATGGTAGACCAAATATCTCTAGAACCAGCTTTCTTGCCTCTTCCTCGCCCATGCTCCTGGGCCTCTGGTTGTTGGCTAGCAACGTCGCTTTGGGATGCCATCTCCTCAATCACGATCTAACCTGCACAACACAAACACGCAGAATCGAACTTGCTCTGATACCAACTGTCACGGGCTCCGACCTTAGACTCAGAATCCGTGCGGCCTTAGGCTTGGAATCTCGTCCTTGATGCCTAAGTCAGCCTAAAACACAAGCGTGCGGGCACTAGAACAAAGGGAAGGGCTGATTACGCAAGTTAAAGAGAAACAGGACAGGAAAACAGAATTCTGGAAATGCTCTTGTATTCACTGAAACAGAAGTGTTTGATGGTGTACAAATGAGGGTGGAGCAGCCCTCTATTTATAGTTGAGGCTCCAGCTACAACTTAATGGCAAATCCCTAAAATAAAGGCTACAATCATGGGATTACATTTAATCAAGATGCTGGTTCCTGATTTTCAGGGTCAACCAAATCTGCCAGGATGCTGATGCTGATCCTGCCTGGTTCCAGAAGCTTCCCTTGCGTATCCAGCACCTCGGGCCCTTCTGGATGTGGTGCGGGCAGCCCAAATGCCAGGCCTTGGTCTCATGAGTTGGCCTGCAAGATGGGCGGGCGTTTGGAGCTCGTTTGATAGGCTTTGCGCACTGATACCCGCCAGCACGCCTGGTCTGCGGGCCTTAGCTGCTGGCTCGCCTGCTGGTCTGGCTGATGTGCCTGGCGCGCCCGCCCAGGGCGTGACACAGGCGCTTGCCTCGACCACCATCGGCACACGCTGGGCCCTGGTGCGGGCGCTTGCCTCGACCACCATCGGCACACGCTGGGCCCTGGTGCGGCCGCTTGCCTCGACCACCATCGGCACACGTTGGGCCCTGGTGCGGTCGGTTGCCTCGAGCACCATCGGCACACGCTGGGCCCTGGTGCGGGCGCTTGCCTCGACCACCATCGGCACACGCTGGGCCCTGGTGCGGGCGCTTGCCTCGACCACCATCGGCACACGCTGGGCCCTGGTGCGGCAGGTTGCCTCGAGCACCATCGGCACACGCTGGGCCCTGGTGCGGTCGGTTGCCTCGAGCACCATCGGCACACGCTGGGCCCTGGTGCGGGCGCTTGCCTCGACCACCATCGGCACACGCTGGGCCCTGGTGCGGCAGGTTGCCTCGAGCACCATCGGCACACGCTGGGCCCTGGTGCGGTCGGTTGCCTCGATCACCATCGGCACACGCTGGGCCCTGGTGCGGGCGGTTGCCTCGACCACCATCGGCACACGCTGGGCCCTGGTGCGGCAGCTTGCCTCGAGCACCATCGGCACACGCTCGGCCCTGGTGCGGTCGGTTGCCTCGAGCACCATCGGCACACGCTGGGCCCTGGTGCGGCAGGTTGCCTCGACCACCATCGGCAGCCTCGACCACCATCGGCACACGCTGGGCCCTGGTGCGGGCGCTTGCCTCGACCACCATCGGCACACGCTGGGCCCTGGTGCGGGCGCTTGCCTCGACCACCATCGGCACACGCTGGGCCCTGGTGCGGCAGGTTGCCTCGACCACCATCGGCACACGCTGGGCCCTGGTGCGGGCGGTTGCCTCGACCACCATCGGCACACGCTGGGCCCTGGTGCGGGCGCTTGCCTCGACCACCATCGGCACACGCTGGGCCCTGGTGCGGCAGGTTGCCTCGAGCACCATCGGCACACGCTGGGCCCTGGTGCGGCAGGTTGCCTCGACCACCATCGGCACACGCTGGGCCCTGGTGCGGGCGCTTGCCTCGAGCACCATCGGCCCACGCTCGGCCCTGGTGCGGTCGGTTGCCTCGAGCACCATCGGCACACGCTGGGCCCTGGTGCGGCAGGTTGCCTCGACCACCATCGGCACACGCTGGGCCCTGGTGCGGGCGCTTGCCTCGACCACCATCGGCACACGCTCGGCCCTGGTGCGGTCGGTTGCCTCGAGCACCATCGGCACACGCTGGGCCCTGGTGCGGCAGGTTGCCTCGAGCACCATCGGCACACGCTGGGCCCTGGTGCGGGCGCTTGCCTCGACCACCATCGGCACACGCTGGGCCCTGGTGCGGCAGGTTGCCTCGAGCACCATCGGCAGACGCTGGGCCCTGGTGCGGCAGGTTGCCTCGAGCACCATCGGCACACGCTGGGCCCTGGTGCGGTCGGTTGCCTCGAGCACCATCGGCACACGCTGGGCCCTGGTGCGACAGGTTGCCTCGAGCACCATCGGCACACTATCGGCCCTGGTGCGGGCGGTTGCCTCGAGCACCATCGGCACACGCTGGGCCCTGGTGCGGGCGGTTGCCTCGAGCACCATCGGCACACGCTGGGCCCTGGTGCGGGCGGTTGCCTCGAGCACCATCGGCACACGCTGGGCCCTGGTGCGGCAGGTTGCCTCGAGCACCATCGGCACACGCTGGGCCCTGGTGCGGGCGCTTGCCTCGACCACCATCGGCACACGCTGGGCCCTGGTGCGGCAGGTTGCCTCGAGCACCATCGGCAGACGCTGGGCCCTGGTGCGGCAGGTTGCCTCGAGCACCATCGGCACACGCTGGGCCCTGGTGCGGTCGGTTGCCTCGAGCACCATCGGCACACGCTGGGCGCTGGTGCGGGCGCTTGCCTCGACCACCATCGGCACACGCTGGGCCCTGGTGCGGCAGGTTGCCTCGATCACCATCGGCACACGCTGGGCCCTGGTGCGACAGGTTGCCTCGAGCACCATCGGCACACTATCGGCCCTGGTGCGGGCGGTTGCCTCGAGCACCATCGGCACACGCTGGGCCCTGGTGCGGGCGGTTGCCTCGAGCACCATCGGCACACGCTGGGCCCTGGTGGGTTTAGGCACATCTTCAAATTTCTGCCGTGCCAATGCCATTTTTATGGCTTGTAAATTCATACAATGGTCCCCTAAGCCTTCACGTGAAGTTTCGTTGGAAGATGACTCGTTTTCTATTTTTCATGATTTTTGAAACTTTTTGCGGTTCGAGATTTTTTAAAATTTTTTTATAAGGATTTTTGGCCCCAAATTTTGTAGGCATGATCCTTCTATTTTTGTTGGCATGCACAAAAAAATTCAGCTAAAAACTCGAAGTGGAGAAGATTTTGTGACCGTTTGAAAAAAGTGTCCCCATTTCAGACACTTTAACGGCTACTGGTAGCAAACCTGTAAAATCTCAAATGCTCTTTAAGGGGGTGTGAATTCTCAGAGGTTTGATGAGGGATAGGGGGCCAACACAAGGCCAAGTACCAGCACCCATCGCACATCATGTGCGCACACCCCCCCGGCCCCCCTCCCAATCGCCGGAACCCCAATGCCGCCGGTCAGGTTCTCCGGCGGTACTCCGGCGATGCTCCGGCGATGCTGTCCCGAGTGAAAAAAATGCGGCACCAGCACATGCTGGAGCCAAGCATGGGCACCGTGGCTCAAAATCGAACTTCGGCCAAGGCCTCGACCATCAATGGCACATGATGACGCATGGTGATGGCACATGCATCGACCATCATCGGCATAGGCTGCCCTTCGGTACGGGCACTTGCCTCGACCGCCATCGGCACAAGCTGGGCCCTGGTGTGGGTTGTTGCCTCGATCACAATCGGCACATGCTGAGCCTTGGTGCGGGCGGTTGCCTCGAGCACCATCGGCAGACCCTGGGCCCTGGTGCGGCCGGTTGCCCCGATAACCATCGGCACACGCTGGGCCCTGGGGCGGGCGCTTGCCCCCAGCACCATCGGCACACGCTGGGCCCTGGTGCGGGCGCTTGCCCCCAGCACCATCGGCACACGCTGGGCCCTGGTGCGGGCGGTTGCCCCGAACACCATCGACACAAGCCGGCCCTTGGTGCGGGCT
>NW_028323026.1:217500-222500 GCF_047325235.1 Durio zibethinus | reverse complement strand
TCGGCACACGTTGGGCCCTGGTGCAGGCGCTTGCCTCGACCACCATCGGCACACGCTGGGCCCTGGTGCGGGCGCTTGCCTCGACCACCATCGGCACACGCTGGGCCCTGGTGCGGCCGCTTGCCTCGACCACCATCGGCACACGCTGGGCCCTGGTGCGGTCGGTTGCCTCGAGCACCATCGGCACACGCTGGGCCCTGGTGCGGGCGCTTGCCTCGACCACCATCGGCACACGCTGGGCCCTGGTGCGGGCGCTTGCCTCGACCACCATCGGCACACGCTGGGCCCTGGTGCGGCAGGTTGCCTCGAGCACCATCGGCACACGCTGGGCCCTGGTGCGGTCGGTTGCCTCGAGCACCATCGGCACACGCTGGGCCCTGGTGCGGGCGCTTGCCTCGACCACCATCGGCACACGCTGGGCCCTGGTGCGGCAGGTTCCCTCGACGACCATCGGCACACGCTGGGCCCTGGTGCGGCAGGTTGCCTCGAGCACCATCGGCACACGCTGGGCCCTGGTGCGGTCGGTTGCCTCGATCACCATCGGCACACGCTGGGCCCTGGTGCGGGCGGTTGCCTCGACCACCATCGGCACACGCTGGGCCCTGGTGCGGCAGCTTGCCTCGAGCACCATCGGCACACGCTCGGCCCTGGTGCGGTCGGTTGCCTCGGGCACCATCGGCACACGCTGGGCCCTGGTGCGGCAGGTTGCCTCGACCACCATCGGCAGCCTCGACCACCATCGGCACACGCTGGGCCCTGGTGCGGGCGCTTGCCTCGACCACCATCGGCACACGCTGGGCCCTGGTGCGGGCGCTTGCCTCGACCACCATCGGCACACGCTGGGCCCTGGTGCGGCAGGTTGCCTCGACCACCATCGGCACACGCTGGGCCCTGGTGCGGGCGGTTGCCTCGACCACCATCGGCACACGCTGGGCCCTGGTGCGGGCGGTTGCCTCGACCACCATTGGCACACGCTGGGCCCTGGTGCGGGCGCTTGCCTCGACCACCATCGGCACACGCTGGGCCCTGGTGCGGCAGGTTGCCTCGAGCACCATCGGCACACGCTCGGCCCTGGTGCGGTCGGTTGCCTCGGGCACCATCGGCACACGCTGGGCCCTGGTGCGGCAGGTTGCCTCGACCACCATCGGCAGCCTCGACCACCATCGGCACACGCTGGGCCCTGGTGCGGGCGCTTGCCTCGACCACCATCGGCACACGCTGGGCCCTGGTGCGGGCGGTTGCCTCGACCACCATCGGCACACGCTGGGCCCTGGTGCGGCAGGTTGCCTCGACCACCATCGGCACACGCTGGGCCCTGGTGCGGGCGGTTGCCTCGACCACCATCGGCACACGCTGGGCCCTGGTGCGGGCGGTTGCCTCGACCACCATCGGCACACGCTGGGCCCTGGTGCGGGCGGTTGCCTCGACCACCATTGGCACACGCTGGGCCCTGGTGCGGGCGCTTGCCTCGACCACCATCGGCACACGCTGGGCCCTGGTGCGGGCGCTTGCCTCGACCACCATCGGCACACGCTGGGCCCTGGTGCGGCAGGTTGCCTCGAGCACCATCGGCACACGCTCGGCCCTGGTGCGGTCGGTTGCCTCGGGCACCATCGGCACACGCTGGGCCCTGGTGCGGCAGGTTGCCTCGACCACCATCGGCAGCCTCGACCACCATCGGCACACGCTGGGCCCTGGTGCGGGCGCTTGCCTCGACCACCATCGGCACACGCTGGGCCCTGGTGCGGGCGCTTGCCTCGACCACCATCGGCACACGCTGGGCCCTGGTGCGGGCGCTTGCCTCGACCACCATCGGCACACGCTGGGCCCTGGTGCGGCAGGTTGCCTCGACCACCATCGGCACACGCTGGGCCCTGGTGCGGGCGGTTGCCTCGACCACCATCGGCACACGCTGGGCCCTGGTGCGGGCGGTTGCCTCGACCACCATTGGCACACGCTGGGCCCTGGTGCGGGCGCTTGCCTCGACCACCATCGGCACACGCTGGGCCCTGGTGCGGGCGCTTGCCTCGACCACCATCGGCACACGCTGGGCCCTGGTGCGGCAGGTTGCCTCGAGCACCATCGGCACACGCTGGGCCCTGGTGCGGTCGGTTGCCTCGAGCACCATCGGCACACGCTGGGCCCTGGTGCGGGCGCTTGCCTCGACCACCATCGGCACACGCTGGGCCCTGGTGCGGCAGGTTCCCTCGACGACCATCGGCACACACTGGGCCCTGGTGCGGCAGGTTGCCTCGAGCACCATCGGCACACGCTGGGCCCTGGTGCGGTCGGTTGCCTCGATCACCATCGGCACACGCTGGGCCCTGGTGCGGGCGGTTGCCTCGACCACCATCGGCACACGCTGGGCCCTGGTGCGGCAGCTTGCCTCGAGCACCATCGGCACACGCTCGGCCCTGGTGCGGTCGGTTGCCTCGAGCACCATCGGCACACGCTGGGCCCTGGTGCGGCAGGTTGCCTCGACCACCATCGGCACACGCTGGGCCCTGGTGCGGGCGCTTGCCTCGACCACCATCGGCACACGCTGGGCCCTGGTGCGGCAGGTTGCCTCGACCACCATCGGCACACGCTGGGCCCTGGTGCGGGCGGTTGCCTCGACCACCATCGGCACACGCTGGGCCCTGGTGCGGGCGGTTGCCTCGACCACCATCGGCACACGCTGGGCCCTGGTGCGGGCGCTTGCCTCGACCACCATCGGCACACGCTGGGCCCTGGTGCGGCAGGTTGCCTCGAGCACCATCGGCACACGCTGGGCCCTGGTGCGGCAGGTTGCCTCGACCACCATCGGCACACGCTGGGCCCTGGTGCGGGCGCTTGCCTCGAGCACCATCGGCCCACGCTCGGCCCTGGTGCGGTCGGTTGCCTCGAGCACCATCGGCACACGCTGGGCCCTGGTGCGGCAGGTTGCCTCGACCACCATCGGCACACGCTGGGCCCTGGTGCGGGCGCTTGCCTCGACCACCATCGGCACACGCTCGGCCCTGGTGCGGTCGGTTGCCTCGAGCACCATCGGCACACGCTGGGCCCTGGTGCGGCAGGTTGCCTCGAGCACCATCGGCACACGCTGGGCTCTGGTGCGGGCGCTTGCCTCGACCACCATCGGCACACGCTGGGCCCTGGTGCGGGCGCTTGCCTCGAGCACCATCGGCACACGCTGGGCCCTGGTGCGGCAGGTTGCCTCGAGCACCATCGGCAGACGCTGGGCCCTGGTGCGGCAGGTTGCCTCGAGCACCATCGGCACACGCTGGGCCCTGGTGCGGTCGGTTGCCTCGAGCACCATCGGCACACGCTGGGCGCTGGTGCGGGCGCTTGCCTCGACCACCATCGGCACACGCTGGGCCCTGGTGCGGCAGGTTGCCTCGATCACCATCGGCACACGCTGGGCCCTGGTGCGACAGGTTGCCTCGAGCACCATCGGCACACTATCGGCCCTGGTGCGGGCGGTTGCCTCGAGCACCATCGGCACACGCTGGGCCCTGGTGGGTTTAGGCACATCTTCAAATTTCTGCCGTGCCAATGCCATTTTTATGGCTTGTAAATTCATACAATGGTCCCCTAAGCCTTCACGTGAAGTTTCGTTGGAAGATGACTCGTTTTCTATTTTTCACGATTTTCGAAACTTTTTGCGGTTCGAGATTTTTTAAAATTTTTTTATAAGGATTTTTGGCCCCAAATTTTGTAGGCATGATCCTTCTATTTTTGTTGGCATGCACAAAAAAATTCAGCTAAAAACTCGAAGTGGAGAAGATTTTGTGACCGTTTGAAAAAAGTGTCCCCATTTCAGACACTTTAACGGCTACTGGTAGCAAACCTGTAAAATCTCAAATGCTCTTTAAGGGGGTGTGAATTCTCAGAGGTTTGATGAGGGATAGGGGGCCAACACAAGGCCAAGTACCAGCACCCATCGCACATCATGTGCGCACACCCCCCCGGCCCCCCTCCCAATCGCCGGAACCCCAATGCCGCCGGTCAGGTTCTCCGGCGGTACTCCGGCGATGCTCCGGCGATGCTGTCCCGAGTGAAAAAAATGCGGCACCAGCACATGCTGGAGCCAAGCATGGGCACCGTGGCTCAAAATCGAACTTCGGCCAAGGCCTCGACCATCAATGGCACATGATGACGCATGGTGATGGCACATGCATCGACCATCATCGGCATAGGCTGCCCTTCGGTACGGGCACTTGCCTCGACCGCCATCGGCACAAGCTGGGCCCTGGTGTGGGTTGTTGCCTCGATCACAATCGGCACATGCTGAGCCTTGGTGCGGGCGGTTGCCTCGAGCACCATCGGCAGACCCTGGGCCCTGGTGCGGCCGGTTGCCCCGATAACCATCGGCACACGCTGGGCCCTGGGGCGGGCGCTTGCCCCCAGCACCATCGGCACACGCTGGGCCCTGGTGCGGGCGCTTGCCCCCAGCACCATCGGCACACGCTGGGCCCTGGTGCGGGCGGTTGCCCCGAACACCATCGACACAAGCCGGCCCTTGGTGCGGGCTCCTGGCTCGACCACCATCGGCACACGCTGGGCCCTGGTGCGGGCGGTTGCCTCGAACACCATCGGCACACGCCGGCCCTTGGTGCGGCCGGTTGCCTCGACCACCATCGGCACACGCTCGGCCTTGGTGAGGGCGCTTGCCTCGACCACCATCGGCACACGCTGGGCCCTGGTGCGGGCGCTTGCCTCGACCACCATCGGCACACGCTCGGCCTTGGTGCGGGCGCTTGCCTCGACCACCATCGGCACACGCTGGGCCCTGGTGCGGGCGGTTGCCTCGACCACCATCGGCACACGCTCGGCCTTGGTGAGGGCGCTTGCCTCGACCACCATCGGCACACGCTGGGCCCTGGTGCGGGCGCTTGCCTCGACCACCATCGGCACACGCTGGGCCCTGGTGCGGGCGGTTGCCTCGACCACAATCGGCACACGCTGGGCCCTGGTGCGGGCGGTTGCCTCGACCACCATCGGCACACGCTGGGCCCTGG
>NW_028323026.1:205000-207500 GCF_047325235.1 Durio zibethinus | reverse complement strand
CGAGCACCATCGGCACACGCTGGGCCCTGGTGCGGTCGGTTGCCTCGATCACCATCGGCACACGCTGGGCCCTGGTGCGGGCGGTTGCCTCGACCACCATCGGCACACGCTGGGCCCTGGTGCGGCAGCTTGCCTCGAGCACCATCGGCACACGCTCGGCCCTGGTGCGGTCGGTTGCCTCGAGCACCATCGGCACACGCTGGGCCCTGGTGCGGCAGGTTGCCTCGACCACCATCGGCAGCCTCGACCACCATCGGCACACGCTGGGCCCTGGTGCGGGCGCTTGCCTCGACCACCATCGGCACACGCTGGGCCCTGGTGCGGCAGGTTGCCTCGACCACCATCGGCACACGCTGGGCCCTGGTGCGGGCGGTTGCCTCGACCACCATCGGCACACGCTGGGCCCTGGTGCGGGCGGTTGCCTCGACCACCATCGGCACACGCTGGGCCCTGGTGCGGGCGCTTGCCTCGACCACCATCGGCACACGCTGGGCCCTGGTGCGGCAGGTTGCCTCGAGCACCATCGGCAAACGCTGGGCCCTGGTGCGACAGGTTGCCTCGACCACCATCGGCACACGCTGGGCCCTGGTGCGGGCGCTTGCCTCGAGCACCATCGGCCCACGCTCGGCCCTGGTGCGGTCGGTTGCCTCGAGCACCATCGGCACACGCTGGGCCCTGGTGCGGCAGGTTACCTCGAGCACCATCGGCACACGCTGGGCCCTGGTGCGGGCGCTTGCCTCGACCACCATCGGCACACGCTCGGCCCTGGTGCGGTCGGTTGCCTCGAGCACCATCGGCACACGCTGGGCCCTGGTGCGGCAGGTTGCCTCGAGCACCATCGGCACACGCTGGGCCCTGGTGCGGGCGCTTGCCTCGACCACCATCGGCACACGCTGGGCCCTGGTGCGGGCGCTTGCCTCGAGCACCATCGGCACACGCTGGGCCCTGGTGCGGCAGGTTGCCTCGAGCACCATCGGCAGACGCTGGGCCCTGGTGCGGCAGGTTGCCTCGAGCACCATCGGCACACGCTGGGCCCTGGTGCGGTCGGTTGCCTCGAGCACCATCGGCACACGCTGGGCGCTGGTGCGGGCGCTTGCCTCGACCACCATCGGCACACGCTGGGCCCTGGTGCGGCAGGTTGCCTCGATCACCATCGGCACACGCTGGGCCCTGGTGCGACAGGTTGCCTCGAGCACCATCGGCACACTATCGGCCCTGGTGCGGGCGGTTGCCTCGAGCACCATCGGCACACGCTGGGCCCTGGTGCGGGCGGTTGCCTCGAGCACCATCGGCACACGCTGGGCCCTGGTGGGTTTAGGCACATCTTCAAATTTCTGCCGTGCCAATGCCATTTTTATGGCTTGTAAATTCATACAATGGTCCCCTAAGCCTTCACGTGAAGTTTCGTTGGAAGATGACTCGTTTTCTATTTTTCACGATTTTCGAAACTTTTTGCGGTTCGAGATTTTTTAAAATTTTTTTATAAGGATTTTTGGCCCCAAATTTTGTAGGCATGATCCTTCTATTTTTGTTGGCATGCACAAAAAAATTCAGCTAAAAACTCGAAGTGGAGAAGATTTTGTGACCGTTTGAAAAAAGTGTCCCCATTTCAGACACTTTAACGGCTACTGGTAGCAAACCTGTAAAATCTCAAATGCTCTTTAAGGGGGTGTGAATTCTCAGAGGTTTGATGAGGGATAGGGGGCCAACACAAGGCCAAGTACCAGCACCCATCGCACATCATGTGCGCACACCCCCCCGGCCCCCCTCCCAATCGCCGGAACCCCAATGCCGCCGGTCAGGTTCTCCGGCGGTACTCCGGCGATGCTCCGGCGATGCTGTCCCGAGTGAAAAAAATGCGGCACCAGCACATGCTGGAGCCAAGCATGGGCACCGTGGCTCAAAATCGAACTTCGGCCAAGGCCTCGACCATCAATGGCACATGATGACGCATGGTGATGGCACATGCATCGACCATCATCGGCATAGGCTGCCCTTCGGTACGGGCACTTGCCTCGACCGCCATCGGCACAAGCTGGGCCCTGGTGTGGGTTGTTGCCTCGATCACAATCGGCACATGCTGAGCCTTGGTGCGGGCGGTTGCCTCGAGCACCATCGGCAGACCCTGGGCCCTGGTGCGGCCGGTTGCCCCGATAACCATCGGCACACGCTGGGCCCTGGGGCGGGCGCTTGCCCCCAGCACCATCGGCACACGCTGGGCCCTGGTGCGGGCGCTTGCCCCCAGCACCATCGGCACACGCTGGGCCCTGGTGCGGGCGGTTGCCCCGAACACCATCGACACAAGCCGGCCCTTGGTGCGGGCTCCTGGCTCGACCACCATCGGCACACGCTGGGCCCTGGTGCGGGCGGTTGCCTCGAACACCATCGGCACACGCCGGCCCTTGGTGCGGCCGGTTGCCTCGACCACCATCGGCACACGCTCGGCCTTGGTGAGGGCGCTTGCCTCGACCACCATCGGCACACGCTGGGCCCTGGTGCG
>NW_028323026.1:180000-185000 GCF_047325235.1 Durio zibethinus | reverse complement strand
ACATGATGACGCATGGTGATGGCACATGCATCGACCATCATCGGCATAGGCTGCCCTTCGGTACGGGCACTTGCCTCGACCGCCATCGGCACAAGCTGGGCCCTGGTGTGGGTTGTTGCCTCGATCACCAGCGGCACATGCTGAGCCTTGGTGCGGGCGGTTGCCTCGAGCACCATCCGCAGACCCTGGGCCCTGGTGCGGCCGGTTGCCCCGATAACCATCGGCACACGCTGGGCCCTGGAGCGGCCGGTTGCCTCGATCACCATCGGCAAAAGCTGGGCCCTGGTGGGGGCGCTTGCCTCGACCACCATCGGCACACGCTGGGCACTGGTGCGGGCGCTTGCCTCGACCACCATCGGCACACGCTGGGCCCTGGTGCGGGCGGTTGCCCCCAGCACCATCGGCACACGTTGGGCCCTGGTGCGGGCGCTTGCCTCGACCACCATCGGCACACGCTGGGCCCTGGTGCGGGCGCTTGCCTCGACCACCATCGGCACACGCTGGGCCCTGGTGCGGGCGCTTGCCTCGACCACCATCGGCACACGCTGGGCCCTGGTGCGGCAGGTTGCCTCGACCACCATCGGCACACGCTGGGCCCTGGTGCGGTCGGTTGCCTCGAGCACCATCGGCACACGCTGGGCCCTGGTGCGGGCGGTTGCCTCGACCACCATCGGCACACGCTGGGCCCTGGTGCGGCAGGTTGCCTCGAGCACCATCGGCACACGCTGGGCCCTGGTGCGGCAGGTTGCCTCGAGCACCATCGGCACACGCTGGGCCCTGGTGCGGTCGGTTGCCTCGATCACCATCGGCACACGCTGGGCCCTGGTGCGGGCGGTTGCCTCGACCACCATCGGCACACGCTGGGCCCTGGTGCGGCAGCTTGCCTCGAGCACCATCGGCACACGCTCGGCCCTGGTGCGGTCGGTTGCCTCGAGCACCATCGGCACACGCTGGGCCCTGGTGCGGGCGCTTGCCTCGACCACCATCGGCACACGCTGGGCCCTGGTGCGGTCGGTTGCCTCGAGCACCATCGGCACACGCTGGGCCCTGGTGCGGGCGGTTGCCTCGACCACCATCGGCACACGCTGGGCCCTGGTGCGGGCGGTTGCCTCGACCACCATCGGCACACGCTGGGCCCTGGTGCGGGCGCTTGCCTCGACCACCATCGGCACACGCTCGGCCCTGGTGCGGTCGGTTGCCTCGAGCACCATCGGCACACGCTGGGCCCTGGTGCGGCAGGTTGCCTCGACCACCATCGGCACACGCTGGGCCCTGGTGCGGCAGGTTGCCTCGACCACCATCGGCACACGCTGGGCCCTGGTGCGGCAGGTTGCCTCGAGCACCATCGGCACACGCTGGGCCCTGGTGCGGTCGGTTGCCTCGACCACCATCGGCACACGCTGGGCCCTGGTGCGGGCGCTTGCCTCGACCACCATCGGCACACGCTGGGCCCTGGTGCGGCAGGTTGCCTCGATCACCATCGGCACACGCTGGGCCCTGGTGCGGGCGGTTGCCTCGACCACCATCGGCACACGCTGGGCCCTGGTGCGGCAGCTTGCCTCGACCACCATCGGCAGCCTCGACCACCATCGGCACACGCTGGGCCCTGGTGCGGGCGCTTGCCTCGACCACCATCGGCACACGCTCCGCCCTGGTGCGGTCGGTTGCCTCGAGCACCATCGGCACACGCTGGGCCCTGGTGCGGCAGGTTGCCTCGACCACCATCGGCACACGCTGGGCCCTGGTGCGGGCGCTTGCCTCGACCACCATCGGCACACGCTGGGCCCTGGTGCGGCAGGTTGCCTCGAGCACCATCGGCACACGCTGGGCCCTGGTGCGGCAGGTTGCCTCGACCACCATCGGCACACGCTGGGCCCTGGTGCGGGCGCTTGCCTCGAGCACCATCGGCACACGCTCGGCCCTGGTGCGGTCGGTTGCCTCGAGCACCATCGGCACACGCTGGGCCCTGGTGCGGCAGGTTGCCTCGACCACCATCGGCACACGCTGGGCCCTGGTGAGGGCGCTTGCCTCGACCACCATCGGCACACGCTCGGCCCTGGTGCGGTCGGTTGCCTCGAGCACCATCGGCACACGCTGGGCCCTGGTGCGGGCGCTTGCCTCGAGCACCATCGGCACACGCTCGGCCCTGGTGCGGTCGGTTGCCTCGAGCACCATCGGCACACGCTGGGCCCTGGTGCGGCAGGTTGCCTCGACCACCATCGGCACACGCTGGGCCCTGGTGCGGGCGCTTGCCTCGACCACCATCGGCACACGCTCGGCCCTGGTGCGGCAGGTTGCCTCGACCACCATCGGCACACGCTGGGCCCTGGTGCGGGCGCTTGCCTCGACCACCATCGGCACACGCTCGGCCCTGGTGCGGCAGGTTGCCTCGAGCACCATCGGCACACGCTGGGCCCTGGTGCGGGCGGTTGCCTCGACCACCATCGGCACACGCTGGGCCCTGGTGCGGGCGCTTGCCTCGACCACCATCGGCACACGCTGGGCCCTGGTGCGGCAGGTTGCCTCGAGCACCATCGGCACACGCTGGGCCCTGGTGCGGCAGGTTGCCTCGAGCACCATCGGCACACGCTGGGCCCTGGTGCGGTCGGTTGCCTCGAGCACCATCGGCACACGCTGGGCGCTGGTGCGGGCGCTTGCCTCGACCACCATCGGCACACGCTGGGCCCTGGTGCGGCAGGTTGCCTCGATCACCATCGGCACACGCTGGGCCCTGGTGCGACAGGTTGCCTCGAGCACCATCGGCACACTATCGGCCCTGGTGCGGGCGGTTGCCTCGACCACCATCGGCACACGCTGGGCCCTGGTGCGGGCGCTTGCCTCGGGCACCATCGGCACACGCTGGGCCCTGGTGCGGGCGGTTGCCTCGAGCACCATCGGCACACGCTGGGCCCTGGTGGGTTTAGGCACATCTTCAAATTTCTGCCGTGCCAATGCCATTTTTATGGCTTGTAAATTCATACAATGGTCCCCTAAGCCTTCACGTGAAGTTTCGTTGGAAGATGACTCGTTTTCTATTTTTCACGATTTTCGAAACTTTTTGCGGTTCGGGATTTTTTAAAATTTTTTTATAAGGATTTTTGGCCCCAAATTTTGTAGGCATGATCCTTCTATTTTTGTTGGCATGCACAAAAAAATTCAGCTAAAAACTCGAAGTAGAGAAGATTTTGTGACCGTTTGAAAAAAGTGTCCCCATTTCAGACACTTTAACGGCTACTGGTAGCAAACCTGTAAAATCTCAAATGCTCTTTAAGGGGGTGTGAATTCTCAGAGGTTTGATGAGGGATAGGGGGCCAACACAAGGCCAAGTACCAGCACCCATCGCACACCATGTGCGCACACCCCCCCGGCCCCCCTCCCAATCGCCGGAACCCCAATGCCGCCGGTCAGGTTCTCCGGCGGTACTCCGGCGATGCTCCGGCGATGCTCCGGCGATGCTGTCCCGAGTGAAAAAAATGCGGCACCAGCACATGCTGGAGCCAAGCATGGGCACCGTGGCTCAAAATCGAACTTCGGCCAAGGCCTCGACCATCAATGGCACATGATGACGCATGGTGATGGCACATGCATCGACCATCATCGGCATAGGCTGCCCTTCGGTACGGGCACTTGCCTCGACCGCCATCGGCACAAGCTGGGCCCTGGTGTGGGTTGTTGCCTCGATCACAATCGGCACATGCTGAGCCTTGGTGCGGGCGGTTGCCTCGAGCACCATCGGCAGACCCTGGGCCCTGGTGCGGCCGGTTGCCCCGATAACCATCGGCACACGCTGGGCCCTGGGGCGGGCGCTTGCCCCCAGCACCATCGGCACACGCTGGGCCCTGGTGCGGGCGCTTGCCCCGAACACCATCGGCACAAGCCGGCCCTTGGTGCGGGCTCCTGGCTCGACCACCATCGGCACACGCTGGGCCCTGGTGCGGGCGGTTGCCTCGAACACCATCGGCACACGCCGGCCCTTGGTGCGGCCGGTTGCCTCGACCACCATCGGCACACGCTCGGCCTTGGTGCGGGCGCTTGCCTCGACCACCATCGGCACACGCTGGGCCCTGGTGCGGGCGGTTGCCTCGACCACCATCGGCACACGCTCGGCCTTGGTGAGGGCGCTTGCCTCGACCACCATCGGCACACGCTGGGCCCTGGTGCGGGCGCTTGCCTCAACCACCATCGGCACACGCTCGGCCTTGGTGCGGGCGGTTGCCTCGACCACCATCGGCACACGCTGGGCCCTGGTGCGGGCGGTTGCCTCGACCACCATCGGCACACGCTGGGCCCTGGTGCTGGCGGTTGCCTCGACCACCATCGGCACACGCTGGGCCCTGGTGCGGGCGGTTGCCTCGAACACCATCGGCACAAGCCGGCCCTTGGTGCGGGCGGTTGCCTCGAGCACCATCGGCACACGCTGGGCCCTGGTGCGGGCGGTTGCCTCGACCACCATCGGCACACGCTGGGCCCTGGTGCGGACGGTTGCCTCGAGCACCATGGGCACACGCTGGCCCTTGGTGCGGGCTCTTGCCTCGACCACCATCAGCAGAAGATAGCCCCTACGTCGAACACCATCGATACATGCCGGGCCTTGGTGTGGGCACATGCCTCGAGCTGGTGCGGGCGGTTGCCTCGACCACCATCGGCTCACGTTGGCCCTTGTTGCGGGCACATGCCTCGACCACCATCGGCACCTGCGCACCCTCGGTGTGGGATTTGCTTGTTTGGAAAAAGTGTCCCCGTTTCAGACATTTTAACGTCTACTGGTAGCATATCTGTAAAATCTCTAATGCTCTTTAGGGGGTGGTGGTCCGGCACCCCCTCTCCCCCCCCCACGGGGGGAGTAGGTGTGCGCGATGGGCCTCCCATTGCGTGCACCCCGGCCAACGTCCCTCGAACGAAATACAGGGCGTGCATGCCTTCCGGCGATTTTTGTCCGGCGACTGGTTGCTCCGGTGACCGGCAGGCGCCCATGGCCTCGATCGGTTGGCTTGCATGCA